>NC_056727.1:847162366-847462366 GCF_019279795.1 Protopterus annectens | reverse complement strand
GTGAAATTAATTTATGGTCTGATCTTACCAATGAGGGATATACTTCTGGTGTGGAGCATAGAGTCCCCATGTTGGTAATGATCAGGTCTAGTATGTTGTCCCCTCTTGTGGGAGTGGTGACTAGTTGTTCCATAGCATTTGAGTTTATAATTTCCAGGAATCTTTGGGCTAAGGTGCTGGGGCTTGAGTAGTGCTCCCAGTCAATGTTTGAGTAGGTGAAGTCGCCCAATATAATGGTGTTCGGAGAGATCTTCATGTTCTCCAATGTTTTCAGGAAGGCCGAATGGGATTCCTGACTTTGAGAGGATGGTCTGTAGGATGCTATAAACTGAAAAGCAGTCTTGCCCACTGTTAGTTGCACATGGATGGTCTCCGATACTTCGTGCAATGCCACTAACCTGGAGGTGTGGATATCCTTGATAAATATGGAATCTCCCCCCTCCTTTTCTGGTTCGGTCCGGGTTTTGGGGCCGAAAAGCATGATACGAGGTATAGCCTGGTAGTGCTGGGGTGCTCTCTGGAGCCTTGAACCAGGTTTCTGTCACTGCACAGATATCGATGTTCTCCATACTGAGGAGAGCTTCGAGTGCGTGCATCTTAAGGTTAAGACTTCTGGCGTTTAGCAGCATTACCCTTAGTTTCTTGTTCCTTGTGCTGTCTATGGGGGTGGGTTTGACTTTTGAGCCTTGCCTAAAAAAGGTACTATGGGGGTGGCAAGAGCCTTTGCCAATATCCGAAAGCCCAGTGGTGACAGGTGCAAGCCGTCTCTAGCGAAGCAACGTGGCTTGTCGAGCATGTCATCCCAGGCTGACAGACACCGGATCCCCTTTGAATGACACCAAAATTTTAGCCAATTGTTAAAATCGATCATTTTGTCTTTGTACTGTGGCATCATTCTAGGTGAGGGTAAGATGCTGCTCAAGGTCAGGGTCATACCAGCCTGGGCTACATGATCAGAGAGCTCCTCTATGTCTCTTTTCATGTAGTCCAGGGAGGTATCTCAGGTCATTCACACCAGCATGTACAATGACTGAGTCATATTTGTATTTGCTTTGGAGTGACCTGAGTGCTTATGTGTGTCGGATCCTAGCACCCGACAGGCAGCTCACCGTGACCTTCTCTTTATTCAGCCTGGTGAGCGGGACGTCAGTGTGTCTGACAATAGAGTCACCTATAACAAGAGTATCAGGTGTGTTATTCAGCCTTAAGGGCTGTGGCTGCTTGGCACACTGACTTTGTGGGTTATGTGTTGTGTGTGTTTTGTTTGGAGGTAGTGTTTGCTTGGATGTCTGCTTTGGAGGTCTCTGTTGCTTAGGTAGATTTTTGTTTAGAGCCTCCGAGTATGTTTTTGTGTATTTATGTGTTTGGTTCGCTGATGTGGTGGGACTATGTGATACTGGAATTGTGTTGTGTGAGGTTACCTTCTCCTCCAGACTGGTTACACCAGTTTTGAGATGAGAGAGCTCAGCCTCCAGTTTGGCTAAATAGTTGCATCTCTCACATATATTTGAACCTGTTTGGAGGAGGAGAGGGTTGTCCGTGTACATGAGACAGTTGTAACATTGCCTCAAAATTCCCAGATTCACCAGCTGGACTGGAGAGGAAACCATTGACTGACCTTTGGACATGCTAGAGTAACAGGGAAACTGAATTTAAGATGGACCAATAGAGGACAGGATAATCATAGAGAGTATAAGAGTAAGTAGTGCTTATGGTTTAATAGTGCTAACTTGTAGGATTACTTAACTGGACCAGAGAAAGGCCTTAGAATGAGAATAAGAGATAGAGCAGTTCTAAGGGAAAAAGTGAAGAGCAGACTTTGTGGAGTCAGCTAACTCCTAGGCTGGAGTAGCTTGCCTGCTGATGCATAGTTACATGTCCCACACTGAGCCTCTCCCCTTAGCAATCACTATTCACTAGTCATGTTTTCTTCTGCCAGCCATTGAGTATAATGGCAAAATAGTGATTTTTGGTTAGAATGCTTACTTTAGTTTTTCTTTTTCCTATTTTCCACCCGATCCCATTTGCGTGCCACTGCTCTATGCTTAAACAGCTGAGATCAGCTAAAAATAAATAAAAGTTGATTTTTTTTTTAATTTTTACAACCGTTTTTTCTATGCCAATGGCCTTATATTTGGCCATTGGCATGCTTACTACATAAGATCCACCCTTTATTTGGAGCTGTCATGGCTCTGTTTTGTAGTTTGCAGAAATTACTCTGTTACTAGCGGAGTACATTTCTGCAGATTACACTAGTCCTGCACGGCCGGTTTCCAGCTTCCTGGATCACAAATTCACCTCATTTGCAAGAAATTCTCTGGCAAATGGGGTAATTTTCATACAAGGGCTGAGTCCATGCAGGACTAGTGCACGAGTGCTCGTACATGTCCCTACAGCTTATTCCTGGATTACACGGCAGACATATTGTATGCTGGAGCTCCTGCACTAGTCTTGCACACCGTGCATGGCTTGCTGAATCCGGGGCATAAATTATGTACACTGTTAAAATTCTGCAGAACTCTGCACAGTTTATGGGTATGTTCATCTGAAAAGTCCTGACAATCCTGTGAAATCAATCACTGTGGTCACACCTACAAGGTATAGGTATGACCCTAAAGTGTGTTCAGTCAGAACATATCTGTATATTTGACAATCATGTAGACATTGCATCAATCTAGCCAGCAGGCCAGGGATGGCAGTTTAGCTATACCTTGAAGTAAATCTACATGTCTGACAAAAATGTTTTGTACTTAACAGCAGCAGGATTACTGCCTCTTCCTATTCCTGACAGTCTTGAAAAACATATGAGAGTGAGGTAATTTAAACAGCACTACATGTTACAGTATAACATTGGTACTACTTCCAAATATCTCCCATTTGGAGTAGCTGTTATGTTAACATGTATGTGGGTCACAGTCTCTGCAGGAGCTTAATACAGCAGCTAACCTCCTTCCCCCCTCCCCATAAAACACCTAACACCCACATAAAACGTTGTACACTCTGACACTCTAAGTGCTACAGTATTCCAGTGCTGATCCAAATAAGCATACCTGGATGCTCCTTTTGTGTGGAAATGGTGGAACTCACATCCACAACATATGGTTTGATGGATGCCTGGGAGATGTCCTGTGTTGCAAAGTTCACCAGGAATTCCTCAGTTGCTGACAGAGATTGTTCCACTGCAGGCCCACCACCAGTGACCTGTTGATCCCTAGCCATGTCCGCTGCCCTTCTGCATGCCGACTGGATCATGTCCATGGCATGGTATCGCGCCTGCTCATATGTGAGATTCTGATGACCCACAGCATTTATGTTATGGACAAGTTCATCCCACATGGCTTATCACTCTTGCCTATTTGCCCTCCCTCTAGACAGCAGGACTTGGTAGTGTTGTCTTAATGTCTCAATTATGTGATTGTTTTCAGCCACAGTGAATGGTGGATGATGTCTGGTGTGCATGTTATCACCTGAAATAAAAACAATTGAGAAGACACATCAGGATCAAATACATGGGTATAGAGTATGTACAGATGCAGCAATAAAGGTAGGCTATCAGTATTCCCTGCTTGATTACACATTTCAGATGCAACACTGTGCCAGACATACAAATAGTGTGGAACCAACTAGGATAGTAGCAATAGTGAGCTACTACTGTTTGTGTCATGACAGATACTCACATATGATCACACAGTCAAGACAGGAATCCACTTGTAATGTGGCCCATACCAGGAAACCACCGCCCCATAACATATGTATGAAATACAATGCCATAGGTTCATCGGTTCATAGGATGATACTAAGCTATTGACCCAGAGGCCCTTATAATCCAAGCCAAGACTTTCGCCCATGTTCCCACAAAGTCAGCACCTGTTTCTCCTGTCCAGCAGAGACACAGGTGGGATCCCAGGGGTGTATTTTCTGTTTCCCATCCAGTCACCCAGGTTCCTCTTAAAGAGGGTTAGTGAGATACTCTGCTTGACATGGAGAGGGAGTCTATTTCACAGACAGGAGAGTCTTTGGGGCACAAATCTATTCTGCCTACAAGTTCTATTAGTGTCACAGACCAGGTTGAGGCCTTGCATGTAGGTTGTGTAAGTGGAGTTTGACTTACAGATATGTAGCAACTCCACCAAGGCCAAGGCCAGGTCTGAGATGCCCTTGTATGCCAGACACAGGTTACCATACCTCTCAACCTCTCAGTGAAAAAAATCTGGACAAAGGTCCAAAAATAGGGAAAGAATTTAAATAATGCTCCTATAAACTTAGAAGGTTTCTAGAATGACAGGTTTTGCATTATTATGAATTTTCTGAATGATATAAAATATGAAACTCAAATGTCTGTCATTATTTAGTATTATTTAGTGACTTCAATCTTCAGTGATTTGTCAGAAAACCACAGATTTTAGGAGGAACAGGCCAAAAATATGAGGCAAAAATGTGGACATTCCGCAAAAATCTGTACAGCTGACAGGTATGCATGTCACCTCTCAACAGTCTGTACAAGACTGAGTAGAGGTACAGGGATTTTAGCTTTTAGCCTATCTGTATAGCATAGGTGTTTGAGACCCTGGATTTTCCTGGTCAGGAACCTCTGTGGTCTCTCCAGCTATTGCATGTGCTTGGCAAGGTACATGCTGAAGGGGGCATTGTACTCGATAATGGGCTTGATAAGGAAGGAGTACAGGGATGTTATGACCTCCTTGTTCCTGGATGAAAAATCCTTACTTATGAGGTGGGCCATGTAGAAAGCCTTCCACACAACAGATGCAATGTGGTGGTCAAAAGTCAGGTTGCTATCAATCTAGGTGCCTAAGTCCCCCATGACTGATTGCATGCTTAGGACGTTGTTATTAATTTGATAGTTAGTGGCGACACCATTTTCCCCAAAGGGGATAGTGATGCATTTCTTGGCATTTAGTTTGAGGCCATGCTTCTGGCACCAGTCATTAGTTTGGGTAAGACCCTCTTGGAGGATGTTCACATCACTAGAGGAATTTAAGACAGTGCCCAGCTTGCAGTCATCTGTAAACTTGGTCAGCCACAGACCACTGGTTTTACCTTGCACTTCAGAAAAGCAGAGGGCCCAAGACTGATTCTTGGATTACACCACTGGGTTACAGGTCTACTACTAGAGGTAGCTTCCCCTATTTTAACTGAGTGGGTTCTATCAATGAGACAGTTAGCTACCCATATGGTAACATACGGGTTGATGCCTAGCTGGGAAAGTTTATCTATTATGCCTGAGTGGGGAATAGTGTCAAAGGCTTTGGTTAGGCAGGCTAGGTGGTGTGCACCATCATTCCCTCATCCATGGCTTTGGTGACTGTTTAGAAGAAGTCAACCAAGTTTAATAGGCATGATCTCCCTTTGACAAAACCAAACTGTGTGGGGTCAAGCATTTGGAGATTGCCAATGTCTTTGTTTACAAGGTATATGATAATGTGTTCTATGGCCTTGCAGATTAGGCTAGTTAGGCTGATGGGCCTATAATTGCCTAAGTTAGTGGATGCTCCACGTTTGTGTAGAGGGATGACAGTGGCTGTTATCCATTTGGCTGGGGCAAAGCTGGTGCTCAGGCTTTGGTTGGATAGGGTGTCTAATGGAGCTGAGAGTACATGCCTGAGTTTATGTAGGACACAGCTAGGGATGTTGGCAGGTCCCATGGAGACTATATTTTTTGCCTTTCAGAGGCCATTAAAGAACTGGTCCTTGGTGAAGAGGGGAAGGGCAGATGCTGGGATGTCCTGGTTTACTGATGGGGGGACAGGGGGTGAAGTTTCCACTGAACCTGTCTGCCAGTAGGTTGGCTATATCTACAGCTTTTGTGTATGTGGTATTCTTGACCACCAGATCAAAGCAGATTTGGGTGTTACCTTTCAGATTGTGGAAGTATGTGAAAAAGGTCTTGTGATTGTCCTTAGTGGATGTGGCCAATTTGGACTCAAAATTAGCCTTAGAGAATTTCATCAGTGACCTTATTTGCTTGTTCAGACAGAGAAGACATTGCTTCCAACTTGGCACCTGCTCCTTCTTGGTCCTGGACAGCAATTTTTTCCTTTTATTATAGACTTTGTTTATTGCTGCTGTCCACCAGACAGGTTTACTCTTCCTTGAGGAAGATGATTTGGTCCTGTCAGATATTGCTGAGTCCATACAACTATGGAGGCACTCAGAAAGTTTTTTGGTGTACGCTTGGACATTAGTGCAACTTCCAGCTGAAAGGATGGTGGCTGTGAAGTTGCTTATACTTGCTCACAGTAGATTGTAGTCAGCTTTGGAAAATGTTTTTGTTTGACCTTGATGGGGTGGGATCAGGGGAGATGGTGACTTTGAAAGTGATCACTTTATGGTCAGATCTTACTAAGGATGATGACACTGTAGGGTTGCTACAGTGGCTACTTATGTTGGTTAGTACCAGGGCCAGGATATTTTCACCTCTCGTGAGAGTGTCGACCAGCTGATCCAATGCATTGGCATTGACGAAGTTGAGGAATCTCTGGGTGTTCATGTTTGAGCTTGAATAGGTCTCCAACCCTGTGGTTAGGTAGTTAAAGTCACCCAGGATCATGGTAGAGGGTTGAATCTTGATGGATTCATGTAAGTCCAGATAGGTGGAGTGGGCATCCTGAGTCATGGATGGGGGTCTGTAGCTAGCTATGATTTGAACAGGTGTTTTGTCAGCAGTTAACTGCACTTGGAGTGTCTCCTGTGCTTCATACTGTTTGACCAAACAAATAGCTGTGTGGTATTACAACAGCTAGCAAAGGAAGTATCCAGGAGACCTGTGTCCCTAGTTAACAGATAACATTATACCCTTGCTGTATTCTACATCATGTGTAGGTGTTATACAGCTGCAAATCAATGGCATGTCATTTGTATAGTTCTAAGAAAGGCTTACTGATGTAATCCCCATTCCCCCTAAGTATATTCAAACATGCATCATATTGGAAACAAAATGTTTATATACCTGATGGAGTACAATACTCCTTTGCTGAAAGATATAGATATATAAGTGGTGTGTCAATGATTTCACCATAGAAAGCAACTGTCATACACAATGGTTCCCCTAGCTAAGAGTTTCGCTTTTTAAGATGGTTCTCATTAGCAGGTGATTGCCTCTGAACCTATCTGTGGTTCAGGAATGCTAATTGCAGCATACAGAACTGATTTGTATTATAATCAGGCAAACCCATGCAACTATTGAACAAAATATAAGGTCCCAATGTAGAATCCATACCCTTTCTCATATGTTGTGGTGGGAAGTACTGGGGTAAAGATACTACATCAGCACGAAGAGAATGTTTGTAGGAGATACTTATTACATACACATGTGTGTGCTACAGGCCGCAGCTGCTGCTGCAGGTGATAAGCATAGTCAGAGAGGCTGCAGAATGTGGAGGGCAACAATATTTGTAATGGTGTGGCCTGTGGCAGCCTTGGTGTACAGCCAGAGCCCGATTGAGGGAACCCATTACACATAAAATTGAGGTATGTGTTTAAGGTAAGTATGGTAGCCAAACATATCATTAATACAGTAAAAGGCAACATGGTTGTTGTGTCTTAGAAACAGGTAGGGGGTACATTTACCCTTATGTCAACTTTTTGGGCAACTGCCAAGTTATGTGTTATGTTATGGTAGTCATCCGGAATGTGTGTGCTGGCAACCCTTGCTTGTAACATAACCTCCATATGTGTATGTTACTTATGCAGCTGTGGTTATCTGTAATATCAGTAGCAAATCATTGCATGCTGTAGTCTGATATTACTGGGCCTCGCTTGACATCTGGCAGTTACACACATGTATGGCTGGCCAGGACATCTGGTAACCTAACCGTATACTCTGTTAATTTACTGAGTGCTATCTACAGCATATTTTGGGAAAAATTACCATAACTGAAGCTTGACCCTTAATCTGGGTATTGCACAACGTTTATTTCTGACATTTGTTGCTGCATTACTTAATAGTTAATATGTAAAATTTGACTGGTGTCGGATTAGAACACACATGCAGTGAATAGAGGAATAATGAACACTTTTTGCAGACACTACTTATTAAAGCACAATCTCCTTTTAAACTTTATTGATAACATTTTTTAAAATCTGGCATTTAGACACATGGATAGCTGCCCAGGACTTCAGCTAACTTACCCATATACCATGTTCATTTACTGAGTGGAATATGCAGCATTATTTCAGGCAAAATGAGCAGAACACAGGCTTGAACCTTACTCTGGGTATTGCACTACATTTATTTCAGACATTTATTGCTGCATTCTTTATTCAGTTACATTTGACAGTTAACTGGTGGCAGATTAGAACACACATGCTGAGAATACAGGAATAGTGAACACTTTTTTAAAAGATTCATTTTCAAAGCACCCTCATTTTAAACTTTATTGATAATGTTGCTTAAACTCTGGCATTTAGACATATGACTATCTGCCCAGGACTTCAGTTAACTTACCCATATACCATGTTCATTAACCAAATAGAATATAGAGCATTATTTCAGACAAAATGAGCAGAATACAGGCTTGAACCTTACTCTGGGTATTGCCCTACATTTATTACCGACATTTGTTGCTGCATTCTTTATTCAGTTACATGTAATAGTTGACTGGTGTCAGATTAGAACACACATACGGTAAATACAGGAACAGTGAGCACTTTATTTGAAAACATTACTTATCAAAGCACCATCACCCTGTAAAATGTATTGATTAATGTTGCTTCAGCTCTGGCATGCAGACCATGGACAGCTGTCTAGGACTTCTGTTAACTAACCCATATACCCTGGGAATTTATTGAGTGCAACCTACAACATATTTCAGACAATGAGCAGACCAGAACAGTGACTCTTAATCTGGGTAGACCCCAACATTAGCTGATGGTTGGAAGCTATGCTACACAGTACTGCATGCTTACTTGCTTTACCATTTCAGGTAGGCAGTGACATATTAATAAAAATGTCAGATGTCCCAGCTATATCATACCTGACTGTCAAGACTGCAAAATCTGTATTTACTTCATTGTATTATTAAGTTATGCATTAAGTTATTAGTTTGATGATTTTCCTACTTATCACACAATCACCTCATCCTGGGCAAGCACCCTGGATGGAACTGGACATTGCAAGCCCTCTCTTCTGCAGCTGTGGTAAGAGAAACAGCCATTATGCATACCTGTTTTGCACAGATTCAGCTTGCATATTTATAAATTACTGGAAAACATACATACATATCTGTGGGGTGTGCTCAGCCCTAACCTCTTGGACCCATATATCCAAGGTTACCCTCTTCTTACACTTCAGGTCATTCTAGTCGTGATGACACTGCTCATCAGTACAGGGGATAACTGTAGCACTGGTCTGGTCCCTGGCCAAATGATCCTAGGCCTCAGACTTACAGTCTGAGATTTGGTAGATGCCCTGCAGCAGCTGGGCTCCATAAAGCTATACCAGGAGTCCTTGTAACCTGAAAAGAAATACTGAGAAAATTCAACCACAGGTAGTAACCACAGCACTGCAGAACAAATGCCAATAAAGGTCCATATCCAAAGAGATGAAATTAACACACCACAAATGGATTAAGTGCTTTCGTTTCACCACGGAAACTTCCTCATGTGTAATTTAATTATTCTGGGGACGTTTCCCTGGTGAAACAAAAGTGCTTAATCCATTTGTGACATTAAAATAATTTTTACACCTTGGTGTGTTAATTTTATCTCTTTGGATATGGGCCTTTATTGACGTTGGCCCTGCAGTACTGTGGTTACCACTTGTCATACATACCAGGAGTCCATCAAAAACTTTGGACTCCTGCATTCCTCACTTTTACACTCGAAAGCACACTCCCCTCATAGAGCAGCAGCTATATATCCACAGCCAAGGTAAGCCTTCAAAGAATGATGTGAAATTCCTGCCTATTGGCCTTAATATAGGCTGCATTCCCACCCATGCACGTCATACTGTAACTATCAAAAAAGCACCTTGTTGCTTAGCATTGGGCAAACTTGCTGCTTAGCATTGTGCAGCTTTTCTAAATTTAACAATTTTTTAATTTAAATTACACTGATGTTTCAGTCACCTGACATATTTCCACAGCAATAAATGTAAAAAGTATGGCTGCTCGGGACTCAAACTCGGGACACTGTAGGTCATGATTGAACCTATCTAGCCACTGGGCCAGTGAAGGGAACTTGTATATCTTCATATATACTACAAAGGTGCCTGTAAGTGGATAGCAGCTTCACTGTGCAACTACAACAGTTGAATACATCCAGTTTCTATTTTAGATGTCTAGTGGATGTCTCCTGTATCTGTGAACAAAGCTAAGCATAGCTAAGCACCACACAAACAAGCTCATGAAAAAAAAAAAAAACATTAATTAACAGTGAATACATTTGGTTTCTATTTTTAGATGTCTAGTAGATGTCTACTGTATCTGTGAACAAAGCTAAGAATAGCTAAATAATGCACTGCACTGAGCAAACAAGCACTTAAATGTAAAATAAATAAATAAATAAATTGCATTTTAATGAGTCTAAATCTGTTGTACACTTTTCTGTCCAGGTTTACAGGCCGAAAGGTATTGTAATGCGCTTACCGACTGTATAGAATTTTTCTGGACAGTCCACAATTAAGGGACTGCCTGTTAAGTCTTGCTTACATAGATTCACTATCCATGTTACTGTAATCTCCCTCACCAGTGCTCCATAATTAATATGTATTGGGTGCTGGCAAGGAGGAACCATGGCCGTGAAGACGCATACATTCCATGTAAGTTAAACACGGAGCTTACACGGATTTTATTGAATCCTGGGGCTTGTCTTTTTGACTAATTCTGAAAATTATTACATTTCTCATATTGTTCTTAATATGTCTTTAAGGTAGTATTGAAGCATTATGCATGATGTGTCATTTAAATGTTTGCAGTACTATAGACATAGTGGCCAACAGACAGTATGTGAATGTTGCCTAGCTGCAGAGTTGGAACTGTTTATTACTTCTGTTTTGAAACTGTTAATACTTTTTATACCTTGGTGAATAAATGTCTAACAGAATATATTAGTGTTGTTAACTAAAATATCATCTTAATCAAGCATATTTACAATTTAATCAGAGGACATGGATTTTATAAAGAGTTATGTAGAAAGATATCACAGTTTGCTTATTTGTCATATCATAAAAAATAATTATATGACTGCCATATTTTTCAATATTTCTGAAAGGGAGCATGGCAAGATTATGGATAAGATATACCTGGGGATTCAATAAACTATGTGTAGGTTTTGTGTGAGGCCTACACGGAATTTGCATGTTTACAACATGAGCAGCAGTGCTAATTGCATATGCATGCCACGCATCGTGCTTACACTTATATAAGGGAGGTTACATAGCCAGCAACAGTGTTGCCAAACAGGAAACCATGAAAAGTAGCATGAATGCTTAAAGAACATGCAGATAAGTTTACCTACAGACAAACTTGTGCTGTGAAATTGTGTGGACAGCCACAATGATCACTAGGGATAAAGTTAATGCAATGAATTCAGTAGTAACACATTAAAGAAAAGTGTTCTCAGTGCAATGTGCACTACAACATGTTTTTGGCATACTGTAATAAAGGATGTGTGGTGATCATCAAGGGTAAATAGAATGCATTGTAAATACACTGGTCTGGGGAAGTGTGCATACTGGAAAGGGCCACAGACATGAATATTAAGAATAAAGAAAAAGGAAGAAGATATGTGATACTTGGAAATATACAGCAAATACGGGCATGTCAGTGTACATACACTGCAAAGGCAAGTCAGTAGCATAATATTAAGCACATATGTACTTAGCACAGTACTTACTGCTGTTTATATCTCCTGTGCAAGTATATTTATATCATCACACATTATAGTATATTATGTGACTGTCACACAAGATTACATACCAGTGGAGATGACTAGTTGTGATATAAACATCCTGACATGATCACTGGGGAGGACATTTAGCAAGGATGGTATATATAATAGGGGTATGTACATATTGTGAAGGTGCGCATAATGAGTTGTCTAAATATGACTGAAATGTCAGCATACTTCTCAGCCAATCAGAGACATGTAGCAAAAGGGTCACAGACAGCATTAGACAGAAGCAGCAGCAATCATGAACAATTTTAAAATAATACCAACATTAATCTGTGAAATTGGCATAACATATGTGATTGTAATGTATTATACATGTTCTGCAGGAACACACTTCTACAACTGTAATGATTTGTCAGTAGCCTATAAGAGGAATTTCCTCAAACATTACTACTTTTTGAGGTGCTAAGAAGGACACTGTTACACCTGTAGTTTCAATTAGAGGCAAGCCTACCCAGTTGAGAGTTTGTATAATACATATGCCACAATCCACACATGCAAGAATGTAACCAATGTCATCAGTGTTGTCAGTGAGCTATGTATTTACTGGGTGCATCACAGAAAGACATATCACATATGCATCTTGTAGAACACCCTGAAAGGAAGTCTACACTGTCAACTCCTAGTGGTTATGCATCACAAAGAATACTTACATATGGTTGACAATAAGTGTGGGATACAACTGTGTATTGCATCCATCTGCCATATGTAATAGCAATGGATATTGCCTGCAGCATCTGCAATTCATGTGTGAATTAAGAAGCAGTCCTATATAACAGCGGTCTCCAACCTTTTTTGAACCAAGCACCAGTTTCATGTAAGACAATTTTCCACAGACACGCCATCATATGCACATAAAAATAAAATATAATAAATACAACTCACCATAACACAGAATCAATGGGAGCCATGAGCTTGTTTCCCTGCAATGAGATGGTCCCATCTAGGGGAGATGGGAGACAATGACAATCTCAGTGTGTTCCCTATGTCTTGTTTACTCCGTAATTTAGTTTTGGTTGCTGTCATTTCAGAAAGCCCATGTTCACAAAGATAGGATGTCAGAAATGGAAGCGGGGTTTTCAGTGCTTATTCTAGCAACTTTCTAGTTTATAAGAGCAATATTTAAAATATGTCCCTATTATTTCTGTCTCTGTCCAGATTTATTGTGCAAGAAGTTGAGAGGCATGGTCAAGAGGTATGCAAACTTAATGGAAACTTTTTCCTAACTCTAGCAACTTTCTAGGTTTATAAGAGCAATATTTAAAATCTGTCCCTATTATTTGTGGCTCTGTCCAGGATTATTGTGCGAGAGGTTGAGAGATAGCAAACCTAATGGCAACCTTATTCTAGCAACGTTCTATGTTTATAGGAGCAATATTTAAAATCTGTCCCTATTATCTGTGGCATGGTATAACACTATGTGAGACTGATGGTTATGCATCAATAATGCCAATGTGCACAGAAACTACTGCACTGCAAAGTCTAGCATCAATGGTGTGAAACTATCACTGCGATATTGTTCACATAACAAACAATACGTGGAGCACACTTTCTATCAGCACATGTCAAATCCAAGACATGTGCCACATTCTCACTGTCACCCTGACATTGACATGGAAAATTTTATACTACCATGAAATCCTGACATGCATGCATATGTGTTCATGCAGGCTATCAAGTGATAATAAGAAAAACACTAGGACTTGGAGACGGTTTGTGTCAAATAAAGATTTTTATACTGGATTCTACAGCCGTCTCCAAGTCCTGGTGCTTTGCTTTTTATTCTGGATCTGTTTTGTGCAGGACAAGTGAGTTCTAAATCTTTGGTGGCAGTCTTGTGTTTTTGCTTTTTATCCAGTGATAATACTGATGTGATATGCCGGTACATCCCTGATGTTGTGCAGTCACACTATAGCTGTACCTAGGATAGAATTGAACTTCATAGCTTTATAGGTGCATATGAGAGTACTAGGCCAAAGATCCCATAAAAGCCTAGACATATTTAACATGAGTTACACAGTTTTCAATAGCTGTGTGAACAATGTTCATATAAGTATGTGCCTATGTTATGTCATCTAATACCGACTGCTTCTTTCCATGAGGGACATAGACACAACACCAGGAGTAAAATCATGATTAACCATCCATATAGAAATGTTGCACTGTAAGAGGGTCAGGAAAGGCCTTTGCTTTATGGGAATGGAAGGCACGTTCCAAAGAAGAGGTAGTGTCTGACAGTTGTATCTATCTGTCCAACATGATTTATTATGTCAGAGGTTAAGTTGACATCCTTGGAACTAGTGACCCTTGTGCAGTTTTTGTTAACAATGTGTAACATTTCCATCAGGGTCAGATTAGAGGGTGCCTTGTAGACCAGACACAGACTGACCCATATTAGTCTGTTGGAGATATGATACAGTGATAGATTTTTCAATCTTTCTGCATATGACTTGTTGTTTACACCATGTATCTTCAGTGTGTAAAAACACGTGTGTGGTGAGGTACATGGCAAAAGGTGCATTGTAATCAATTGCTGGTGTGATGTGGGTCAAATACAGTGGCATTACAATGTCCCTTGATGTGGATTGCCAGCCCATATTTATGAGTTGTGCCACCTACAAGGGATTTGTCATCACTGTGGACACATGGCAGTCAAAGTTCTGATTACTATCTAAATGAGTACAGAGATCACATACCACTTAGTGTACCTATACAGGCGTGCTGTCTATATTGTAATTAGCTTGGGTATTTACTCTCCAAAAAGGAATAATAATGTTTTTATGTTAATTTAGTGTGTTCCATGACTCTGGCAGCAATCATTTTTGTGCATTAATACTTTCTACAGTATAACAGTAGTTTTTGTTGATTTAATGATTGTCCATATTTTGTAGTCATCCACAATGTTAATAAGACAAAGGCTGTCTAAGTTTGTCTTGAGTTCTGAGAAATAAATACCAAACAGGAAAGGGCCTAGTGCAGATCTCTGTGGTACAACCCTGTTCACTGGCCTCTTGCTAATGGTGAATTCACATACTTCGGCAGTACATGTCCCATCAGGGATCCATTTGGCTACTCACCTGGTGATATATGCATTTATGCCCATTTGAGACAATTTCTCTGTAATACCCAAGTGTAGATTTGTGTCAAATACCTTGTCCAGGTCTGGTTAGGCAGTATGCACAGTATTTCCCTCATCCATGCCCTTGGTGACCTTCTTGAATAAGTCAAATAAATTTAACAGACATGATGTAGCCTTAACAAATCAAAAATGGGTTGAGTATATGATCAGGATATTTTCTGTGTCCCTTTTGATAAGGTACATGATAATTCTTTTGATTGCCTTACATATGAAGCAAGTCAGGCTTATGGGTCTATAATTCCCTGGGTCAGGTGACAGTCCCACCTTGTTCAGATGGGTGACTTTTGCTGTATATCCTTCTGCTAGAACATAACTTGTCTGGTTATGAAGTGTTCCAGATGTGTCTTCTAGGTCAGATTTTAAGATATTGAAAAGGCAACCTGGGATGTTGTCAGGACCCATTGATGTAATGTTTTTAACCTTAGAGAGCATACAGCATGAGCTACTTTCATATGAAAATAAGCTGAGTAATTTTTGCATGTATACTTTGATCGGTGTGTAGTGTGGACCGGATGGTGAAGATTCATCCAAATCTGTCAGCTAGCAGATTGTTTATTTCCTACAGTTGAGTATGAGTGGTGCCATCCACAAACAGCTCTGCACTTAGTTGTGTATTCCTCTTAACATGTAGTACTTATTTAAAAAAAATGACTTCTGACAACACTTTCAAAAGCAGCCATGGGTATGAATCATATGACAGACAGTGAAACTGTTCACTCAGTCATACAACTCTTCCTTTGTCTTGCAATTACATCAATTGCATATCATATTCCTATATGTTTTTCATTGTAAAGCTGTGGGTGAGTGCCCTGATATCATATATGGACACATTACAAATGAGGTGAATGTGGTTCATCCAAAAGAGTTACTGACAGAAATGCTGTCAGTCACACAGTGTTGCTGGGGACCACCTCAATAATCCTTGTGAACAGAAGCACAATTGTGCATACAGTGAATTCACCGAGGTTGTAATTGAATCTGAACTACTTATAAGTTTGGGTATATAACAGCATTGCAACATGTGAATGAAACAAGATGTTTGTGCCCATCTAATCAGTACGACGTTATAGTGATGTATCTCACAGTGGATTTATTGATAGTAGGTATACACATGCAAACCTGTTCCATACTGCAAGTTTCACTCTGATGGTTGAATGAGAACTTTGTATAATATTTATATACTGCACTCAATAAACATATTCTTTAGTAAGACAACAACACACATAGCATCGCTACATGTCAGCAGTTCTCAGGAGGCATATTAATACAGCTGTTATAGAAGGAACATGTAATCAAATGGAAGCAGTAGCCATCAATGCATCACCTCACATTACAGATTGGGATACACAGTTGTAGGGCTACCGTACATCCAGACCTCTACACAGCACATGTGGATGGCAGCAACATTGATGTGTGCAGTGCTCATAGGGTCATAGGACATTGCTAGGCTAAGGACCAACATTACATACAATTCTAGCCATTATTATGGCATTTGAACAAAAATCGCTCTATCTTTAGGATGGAAGACATTAAGGGTATGTGTGTATGTGTTTGATTGTATTACATACTGTCCCTGTCCATATGTGACATGTGCACCACCTCATGAGAGAATTAGCAACCACACAACCAGTGTTATGGAGATGACTTGCAGAGAGTCATGGAAGGACACTGTTTCAGGGATGTGTGTATGCATCTCTGAGATGATGACATCCTCCAGTCTTCTGCAGAAAGGACTTTATATGGACAGAGGGAAAGAGAGGATGTTGGCATCATGGGTTTATGTTAAAGGTTTTCTTGAGTGGGAGTCCAATGAAAAGATTATACAATGATCATAATAAACCATCGCCCACACACATGCCCACACCCACATGCATGCACACACACACACACACACACACACACACACACACACACACACACACACACACACACACACACACACACACACACACACACACACACACACACACACACACACACACACACACACACACACACACACACACACACACACACACACAAAACATTTGACTGAGGTCAGATTTGAACATTCAACCTGAGTTGATATAGAAGCTGGATTCCATACAATATAAGGCTAGCACCACAACATATGTCAGACTTTAACAGTGTCATGGTGCACTTTATAAATGATGATAGAATTGCATGCTGAGAAGAAGATGTTTGAAGGAGTGTCTGACATAGATATGGAGTCACATCTCAGTGTAAAATTGTCTCCAAAGTATTATTTGGATGAACACACACTGAAGTTGAAATTGTCTCAAAAACATTATTTGCATGAACACACACTCAATTTGATCGCTGTGAGATTAAAAACCCTAGTTATAAAAGCTTGAGAATGTCATACTTATTATCAGTGCCACAGCACACTTGTGACTTGAATAGTGTCAGACTGCACTTTATAGAGGATGCCATCATCAGTGTCTGTTCAGAAGAAAATGTTAAGAAGAGTGTCTCACATGCTGCTCTAAAATGGTCTTCACAATGAGAGCTAACTCAAAATAAACACATATACATGTTGACTGCATTGAGTTTCAAACCCCCACCTATCTACAGGTCACAGTAATTAATGCAAATTCCATGGCACAAGTCTGACTTTCAGTGTATCAGACTGCACGTTATAGCACAAGACATCATCAATGTGTTTTGCAAAGATAATGTTAGGAGGACTGTTTTGTACACTGTTCTAAAATGGTCTCCACAATGACAGCTAACAGAACACACACACAGGTTGAGTACAATGAGTTTTGAACTCCTACTTTTCTATCTACAGGATACTGTACTTAACACAAGCATCAGACTGCACTTTATAGTACATGACATCATCAGTGTGTTTTGAGAAGATTTGAGAAAGAGTGACTCACATGGTCCTCTGAAATGGTTTCTACAATGACAGCTAACAGCATAAACACACACACACACACACACACACACACACACACACACACACACATACACACACACACAGACACACACACATACACACACACAAGATAACTGTAGTGATTTTAGAACCCCTATGTACTGATCACAATACTTAATGAAATCGTCATGGCAAAAGTGTAATTTTAAAAGTATCAGACAACACTTTATAGCAAATGACATCATTAGTGTGAGTTGAGAAGAAGATAGTAGGAGGAGTGTCTCACATGCTGTTCTGAAATGGTTGCCTGATAGTGGACCAACTGAACACAGGCACCCATTGGCAGTAGTGAGACTAGAATTTCTACCTAGCTATATACAGAGTTCAGTACTTAACACAAGATCCATAGCACACGTTTGACTTTTTACACTGTTGCTGAACACTTTATAGCAGATGGCATCATCAGTGTATGTTTAGAAGAAGATGTGATGCCTGCATGGAATGGCTGTATAGGTATTTATGACTGTAAACATATCTGATCCTCATGAGACTTATAGGTATGTATTAGACTAGTTGCCTTCGTGAGTCATTTTCAGCCTACCCAATCCCCCCCCCCCCCATGGTGTGAATCAAACTTTGTACCTTTTTTCTGGGAGGTAAACAGCTTAAAGATGAGGTCAACCCCAATACTTGATTTCTGACAGTAGGATACGGATTTATGCTCTTCTGACTATGCATACATACATGCACACACAAGTTGACTGCTGTGAGGTTAGAACCACTACTTAACTAGTTACACAAGCTAGAAAACACAGTAGTTAACGCAAGAGCAATGGCATGGGATTCCTGTATGAAATGGTTGTGTAGGCATGTACGACTATAAAAAGTTTTGTTCACCATGTGACACAATTGCTGAGAGTAGGATGCAGACTCATACTCTTCTGACTATGCACACACACAAGTTGACCACAGTGAGATGAGGCCCCTAATTAACTAATTACACAAGCTATAAAACTTAATACTTAATGCAAGTGCCAAGGCATAAGTCTAACTTTTAGGCTGTTGCAGAACATTTTAGAGCAAATGACATCATCAGTTT
Organism: Protopterus annectens; assembly: GCF_019279795.1. Lineage (NCBI taxonomy): Eukaryota > Metazoa > Chordata > Ceratodontiformes > Protopteridae > Protopterus > Protopterus annectens. Next base: position 847,443,337 of record NC_056727.1, on the reverse strand, counting down.
ATGTTTGTGAAAAAATGTTGGGAGGCCTGTATGAAGTGGCTCTGTAGGCATGTACAACTGAAAATGTTTATTCTACATGAGACTTGATTAATGATAGTAGGATATAGACTCATGCTCCTTTGATTATGCACACACACACACACACACACACACACACACACACACACACACACACACACACACACACACACACACACACACACACACACACAATTTGGCTGTTGTGATAATTGAATCCCTACCTAATTATTTGGTTCCCATCTGCAGAACACATTAGTTAATATTTGCGCCATCCTCAATGTCTGATTTTTCCTAGTCACGGTTGTGTTTACAGATGATATCATCTTTCTATGATGCAGGAAAGATATCCTGTCATGACAGTAATGTGCAAAGTGTGGACTTTGAATTTTCTATTTTGGTTCCAATGTGCAGATATAAAATCTTTAAAAGACAGGGGTTCTTAAGCTATATGCAATAAGCTGTCAATTATGCATGTTGCAGAATTGAGGCATACATGCACGTGTTTCTCAATATGTTGTGTACTTTACACAATTTCAGACACACACACACACACACACACACACACACACACACACACACACACACACACACGCACACACACGCACACACACAAATACACACACACACACGCGCACACACGCGCCTTTATTTTGTGATCAGAGTGAATGTAAGTATTAATGTACATGTGTTCATTTTGTGATGAATTGATGTCCACAGTAAGACATGTATAAGACGATCTTAATGACTATTGTCAGTACAAAACTTTAAATAATGTACCAACTCAGTTGTGCTATTTAGTTTTGTAGTTTAGCTGACATTTGACCTATTACTGAAATATCCATTTTTAAGTGCATGGGTGCAAGGCACACATGAATCTGGGTAAATATGGGTTCAGTCACTACAAGTCCCTTCCCTTTGGTTGTGTTTTTAAACGGCTTTTGATGGGACATGCCAAACACCTTTTGATACTGTGCACCACCAAGCAACTGGTTTAGGTGAATGACGGGAAAGTGTTTTATACATGCAAGATTCACATTTAATGACTACAAAATGAACCTGAGAAGAACTTATGCATTTATGATATGGGAGAACTAGTTATCAGATACTGCAGTTTATATTGGAAATGTTGTGTCATAAGTTTTATGACATTAAGAACTGTTGTTATTGCCTTCTCCATTTGCATGAAATTAAGTCATGAGCAAAGACGATTCTCTGCTGAAATGTGAAAACAGTGATATGTCTATTGAATTGCCTTCCTTCATGCAAACATGCTGAGAGGCAAGGCACACCCATTAGCACTTTGGACAGTACTGAGAGTGAGAAATACACATGCTGCTTTGCTTTCCCTGTTGCAGCACATGCAAGAGCAGTGAAGGTATGTTTACAGACCAGATGACACAGAGTTAGAATACAGGTTAATTCAAGTATTTTTACAGATGGTGTCAGGATGGCATTACATAAATGTGGTCTAAATCTGAGAAGCAATGACTACAGTGAAGTACTGTATAAAAGTAAGCAGCAGTCAAGGGATTTATGTAACAGTACACCTATGGATTTGCTTTTTTATATAGTCAGCAGTCAAAATAACTTCTCAAGTAAATATTTCAAAGTACTGCAGTTACTTTCCTTTAACTCTGTGTTCCTTTGGCATAGAAAGTTTAAGCAGCATTGTGCACAGGTAGCTGAACTAGTGCAGCTGATGTCATAGGACATGAAGAGCCATTCAATGTTGCTTGGCATTGGTGTGCAACGCCACACTCCATGCAAATGCAGAGGACAAAAAGTAAAGGGATTTACTAGGGGTTTGATATTAATGTGCACATTGTGTGATTCCATTTTTTGACTAGATTAAATGTGTGAAAATGGGGTAGATAGCAAAGTGTTGAAATTGAGACAGCAAGAAGGTGGAAGAACAAAGGAGAAGCAATATAGGAATGTGCAAGAGAGAATTAGGGAAAAAAAAACATACCTTTCCAATTCTTCAACAGTGTAATATGAATGTGGAGAGAAAATTGGACAAATTTGGACTGTCACTATAACAAGGATGGGTGACAACAATACAACCATGTTGTATAGCCAATTGGACTGAATCATGTGTGTCGAGAAGGCACATGTATGAAGTGGTGAGCTATGTATGGGACATTTTTTTTTTGAGAGAAAGGTGCCCATTTTTTTATTTTATTTTAAAAAGAAAAGAATGTTGGGGAAGGGACATAGGAATGTCTGGGTCAGGTAAGTAGAGTAGGCCAGGAAGCAAGTGCAGAGAAACAGGACAAACAAGACAGACAGGGATGCTCAGGGACACAAAATGTTGGTTGGACACCATGATTGGGGATAGGGAGGGGGCATTTGAGGCACATGCATGTCAAGCATGGGGACAGTGAGAATCAAGTCCTCACCCTCAGAACTGTCACCACTGTCCCCTTCCTTGACATCCTGATGGATTGCTTGACATTTGTGTTTTCTTTGTATTCACACAAGCAACTTCTACAAATGGTTGAGGTGTGCACCAGTGGTACCTGCTCAGACCTCATGCGCTGTGCCTGGCAGCTCCTGGTGGGTGACAAAATTGCCCCTCCACCAATACTCCTGGAGGGTACCACTGCACCAGCTGCCAGGGTAATACAAAATTATGTTGAGGACCCAGGTATTGCAGACTACAGATGCAGCACTGCCAAGGTTGCTTCTCAGATGTGCTGGACATTGGTGTGGCAGCTGTTGGAGAGGTGGCAGGCTGAGCCACACTGGTTGGCCTACCTCCCTATGCTGGAAATCATTTTGTTGTTTGTCAGAAAATTATGACATCAGAATGATGTGATCACACATACAAATAAAAAAAGAGAGCTAAGGGGTGGAATAAGAGGAAAAAAACAAGAAAAAAGATAATTTGAACCATTACATGTCACATACAATAATTTAGTAGAATAAAATATATTTTACTTTTACATTAGATGTACTTTTTAAAAATCCAAAATAGGACTGATAATTGTTCCAAATAATCCTTGCAATATGCATATATTGCACATATGCTTTTAAAAATAATACAGATTCAGTTAACATGACATTTATGCCAATTTTTTTGAAATTCCTATTAAATGCTTCTGTTTTATTACTTCTGGAATTTGAACCCATAACATCCGATTACAGTATTATACTTCTCCTGCAATTACCTTGAGCTACAGAATAAAACAAGCATGCTTGCTTTTACACTTAAGATATGCATGCTTAATTTGCTAGTAAAGGGTTTTACTAGGGGTTTGATATTTATGTGCAATATTTTTAATAAAATAATGTTAATTTGTGCTGCATCCATACCCCTTGCTTCTCTGTGTCTTTATAAGCATTCAGCATGAACCTCCTAGTTCACTTAAATCTCCTGAGCAGCTGGAAAATAAATAAGGAGAGATAAAGAGAGTAGCAATATGCATAAAAGTCTTGGGTATCTCCAGCTTTCTATATCAATTAAGTTGAGTTGTTCCTGCTTGCGCCATTTCTGGCTGTTGTAATGATGCCTGCATTGCTCCCTAGGGTGTGGAATGCCAGTCGCACAGCCTTGGCTAGACTGTTCCAAGCCTCTGATTTATATTGATACCCAGTATTGTCACCTTACAAAAGCCTACAGATGTGGCAATTTATGAGGAGTGCAATGAATATTCTTGACTCTTCTACACCCCATCTTTGAGCCCTGAATTGGGCACCATCCTTGCCAGCTTTTGCCATGTCTGCACAGGTCACCCAACAACAGTTAAAGCATTTTCCTGCCAATTTGTGATATTGCATTTAACGGTCAATCCACAAACCTTACAACCACGGCAACAGAGTTTGTGTGATAGTGCATGGAAAGCAACCATGCCAAACATACAAGAAGGCAGTTTATGAAATAAGAAGGGTAATGTGACAGTTTGCATTAATGTATGGCTTATCTGCTGCTATACCTGTTAAATGATTTGATTTCTGAGACATGAATTGGGGGGTATAAACTGTATTTCTTGAGATATATTTTACGGGACCTTACACACTAATAAAAGTAATTTGTATGATGTGGGATTCAAACGTTTTTAAAATAGAGAATACGCATTGCTCCATAAAGGTGCTTTTTCCTCACTGCCACAGAAGAAGTGTTTATCCAACACGGTCATTAAGTATATAGACAAATTAAAGAGTGAGTGGTGCTACACTTCAATTAACAATGCATGCATGTGACCTGAAAAGATCCTGGTTTATGCTTTCTCATTTGTGATGCAAAAGCAATGTGTGACAATGGATTCCCTCACAAGCTCGAAGTTTCAAAATTTCAAACTGCAAATGGTCCAGACCATAAGATCAAAGTTTTGAAACTTCGAACATTTTGAATGTAGATCTCAGTACAGCACAGAATGGGAATTGTACTGTTTTCCTCACTGTGGTTTGACCTCAGAGTTGGTATATTTATTTATTAGGGGGTGTGGAGGTGCAGGCGGGCTTGACCTCCTGCAAAAATGTAATTTTTTTGTTTTTATTTTTTATTACAATTTCAAAGTTTCAAAACATTGATCTTTGGGTCTTGACCATTTGCAATTCAAAGTTTTGAAACTTAGAGCTTGTAAAGTAAATCCGTGACAATATAATGGAAATGCATATACTGGCATTACTTTCAGGAAAATATTCAGAGTTCTGGGTAAGAACATACAATATATTCTGTTTTTCAGCTATACTTGTGTTACATGACTTGTGAGGATGACTATCATTAAATTATGAAGTCCATCCCAGGGCAAAAAATACCTTTTTAATTACAGACCCATAATTGTCAGGATACCCCTAGTCACACATATAATTCATATGATATTGAATATGCATACTTATTATTATCTTTATATTGTTATTTTTTATATTTTACACTAATTACTGTCCAGAGTGCTGACTGCCTCAAAACATCTATTATCATATTTGCACATGGGAAGGTGCAATATGTAACAATGTGGTGCAGATTCAATAAAGCCTACATGGTAGTGTGCTCTTTTGTATTCAGTAAGTGTCTCAACACGCTGTGCAGAGCAGTGCAAAGACTGTAGACATTGTGGCATGTTAATTACAGCATAAGCAGCTGAACTGTATACTAATCAACCAAATTAAGATGACGGAGCTATTCAACAAGCTAAAAAGCAATCGTGTACACTCAGTGTAGGCTTCAGCCTCTAATTCCAAACCTATTGGAATATAGACATGGAAACTACTCTACATTGAAAGAATATAAGAGGCTGCTGTTGTTCTTCTGCATGTGTATGTGCACAGGCCCAAGCCTATGCTGCTGCTGCTAATAGAACTTATTCAATAAGAAAATTGGTGTTCAGACCCCTTTTAACTTTTCATGGTCTGCATGAAGTGGAAATCACAGAGTGCTACAGGGTAGACAGAGACACACTACATGAACTCAGCAACCTCTGTGGTCCTCAACTGAATGCAAGGGTAAACCAAGGGGAGCCAACACCTGTGGAGACTAATGTATGTGTTGTACTTACAATATTAGCTATAGGAACCTTCCAGACTCCAACAGAGGATATGCTGGGGGCGTTACAGGCATCAGCATCCAGGATTTTACATCAATTCCTGACTGCTATGCTACAACATGCCAGTGACTACATACATTGAGGACAGAGCTATGCAGGATTACTACCCCATAGCACACTTCCTTGAAGTCCTGGGTGCCATACACTGCATGTACACTGAAATCAAAACACCACACTGGGAACAGAGAAGGGTGTAAATTAACAGAAAAAGGCTCCCACTCCATTAACTGCCAGTTCATGTGTAACACTAACGGAATCATCCAGAATGTGTATGCTGGCAATGCTGGCAGTTACCATGACTTCCATATCTGGCACAACTCTCAACTCAGTCAGAGGTATTCTAGGGGGGATATCCTGCAAAGTCATTTACTGGGTGATTCAGTGTATGCACTCGAACCATGGCTGATTACACTCATCAGAAATGCACACATACACCCACTGAAAAAAGCTATAACAAGGCACATGCTCAAGCAATAAATATCATAGAGCTTATGTTTGGGCTGCTAAAGTCATGGTTCCAATACCTGGATACATCAGGGGGCCCTGTAGTACAATCCCAGTACTTGTGATGAAATTATTACTGTTTGTGCAATCCTTTACAATATTATCCTGTGAAATCAGCTTCAGTAGGAGCACCAAGTAGAAGAGGCACACATACCACCAGCATTGGCAAAGTCACCACAGCCACACACAGGTGTGGAGTCAGAGGGGAACCACCACCTGTTGTGGCTGTCACTAGACATAGGCATGCACAATATGCCTTTGCCCTGGCCAAGAGGCAATGGATAGCACATATGCTCACCACCTAAGGGGGTACAACTTTCATCCCATACACATGCATACAATAAATTTATGTCAGGCAGCACTCATAACCTTCACTTACCCATGTAAGAGCTGTGTACTGCTAGAATCTCACAGCATCAATCTAACATTAAAACACATATAACTGCCAGATGATCAAGGTAAGTGCTGAACCTGGAAATGAAAAATAAATGGCTAATAACACAAATGAATGGCAGATCCTTGCATAACCCAGCCACTGGGGATGCACAAGCCAGTGCATTTCTTTGTGCCGGTCCCAAGCCCAGATAAATGGGGAGGGTTGCGTCAGGAAGGGCATCCGGCGTAAAACTTCTGCCAAAAATTACTGATGCGGAGAACTTTTCATAATTGCATACCGGATCGGTCGAGGCCCGGGTTAACAACGACCGCCACCAGTACTGTTAGCCAACAGGGTGCTGGTGGAAATTGGGCTACTGTTGGCCGAAGAAGAAGAGGAGGGTGAAGGCATGCCCGAAGGCAGGAAGATAGGAGGAAGGTTAGGAGTGTAGCAGTGAGGGTAGGAACTTTGAATGTTGGCAGTATGACTGGTATAGGAAGAGAGCTAGCTGATATGATGGAGAGAAGGAAGGTTGATATATTGTGTGTGCAAGAGACCAGATGGAAGGGAAGTAAGGCCAGGTGTTTAGGAAACGGGTTCAAATTGTTTTATCATGGTGTGGATGGCAGGAGAAATGGGGTAGGGGTTATACTAAAGGAACAATATGCCAAGAGTGTTTTAGACGTGAAGAGAGTGTCTGACCGAGTGATGTTTATGAAGCTCGAAATTGATGGTGTAATGATGAATGTTGTTAGTGCATATGCTCCACAAGTTGGGTGTGCGATGGATGAGAAAGAGAAATTTTGGAGTGAGTTGGATGAAGTTGTGGTGAGTGTACCCAAGGGTGAGAGACTAGTGATTGGAGCGGACTTTAATGGGCATGTTGGTGAAGTGAACAGAGGGGATGAGGAAGTGATGGGTAGGTATGGTGTTAAGGAGAGGAATGCAGAAGGTCAGATGATTGTGGATTTTGCGAAAAGGATGGACATGGCTGTGGTGAATACGTATTTTAAGAAGAGGCTGGAGCATAGGGTGACGTACAAGAGTGGAGGAAGATGCTCACAGGTTGATTATATATTATGTAGGAGGGCCAGTCTGAAGGAGATTGGAGACTGTAAAGTGGTGGCAGGGGAAAGTGTAGTTAAGCAGCATAGAATGGTGGTATGTAGAATGACATTGGTGATCAAGAAGAGGAGGAGTGTGAAAGCTGTGCCAAGGATTAAATGGTGGAAGTTAAAAAAGGGTGATTGTGAAGTGGAGTTTAGGGAAGAGTTAAGACAGGCACTGGGAGGCAGTGGAGAGTTACCGAATAGCTGGGTAACTACAGCAGAACTAGTAAGGGTGACTGCTAGAAAGGTGCTTGGTGTGACATCTGGACAGAGGAAGGAGGACAAGGAGACCTGGTGGTGGAATGAGGAAGTACAGGAGAGTATACAGAGGAAGAGGCTGGCGAAGAAGAAGTAGGATTGTCAAAGAGATGAAGAAAGTAGACATGAGTATAAGGAGATGAGGCGCATGGCAAAGAGAGGTGGCGAAAGCTAAGGATAGGGCATATGGAGAGTTGTACGAGAGATTGGACACTAAAGGGGGAGAAAAGGACCTGTACCGATTAGCAAGACAGAGGGACAGAGCTGGGAAAGATGTGCAGCATGTAAGGGTGATAAAGGATAGCGAGGGAAAGGTACTCACAAGAGAGGAGAGTGTGTTGAGTAGATGGAAAGAGTATTTTGAGAGGCTGATGAATGAAGAGAATGAGAGAGAGAGAGAAGGTTGGATGATGTGGGGATAGTGAATCAGGAAGTGAAACAGATTAGCAAGGAGGAAGTAAGGGCAGCTATGAAGAGGATGAAGAATGGAAAGGCTGTTGGCCCAGATGACATACCAATGGAAGCATGGAGGTGCTTAGGAGAAATGGCAGTGGAATTTCTAACTAGATTGTTTAATGAAATTTTGGAAAGTCAGAGAATGCCTGAGGAGTGGAGAAAAAGTGTTTTGGTACCTATCTTTAAGAATAAGGGTGATGTGCAGAGCTGCAGTAACTACAGAGGGATAAAACTGATTAGTCACAGCTTGAAGTTATGGGAAAGAGTAGTGGAAGCAAGGTTAAGAAGGGAGGTGATGATTAGTGATCAGCAGTATGGTTTCATGCCAGGAAAGAGCACTACAGATGCAATGTTTGCTCTGAGAGTGTTGTTGGAGAAATACAGAGAAGGTCAGAAGGAGTTGCATTGTGTCTTTGTAGACTTGGAGAAAGCATATGACAGGGTGCCTAGAGAAGAGTTGTGGTATTGTATGAGGAAGTCGGGAGTGGCAGAGAAGTATGTAAGAGTGGTACAGGATATGTACGAGGGTAGTGTGACAGTGGTGAGGACTGCAGTGGGAGTGACAGATCCGTTTAAGGTGGAGGTGGGATTACATCAAGGATCAGCTCTGAGTCCTTTCTTATTTGCAGTGGTGATGGACAGGTTGACAGATGAAATCAGACAGGAGGCCCCATGGACTATGGTGTTTGCAGATGACATTGTGATCTGTAGTGAGAGTAGGAATCAGGTTGAGGAGACTCTGGAGAGGTGGAGATATGCTCTAGAAAGCAGAGGAATGAGGGTCAGCAGGGCTAAGACAGAATATATGTGTGTAAATGAGAGGGAGGGTAGAGGAATGGTGAGGATGCAGGGAGTAGAGTTGGTAAAGGTGGACGAGTTTAAGTACTTGGGATCAACAGTTCAGAGTAATGGTGAATGTGGAAGAGAGGTAAAGAAGAGAGTACAGGCAGGGTGGAATGGGTGGAGAAGAGTGTCAGGAGTGATTTGTGACAGACGGGTATCAGTAAGAGTGAAAGGGAAGGTCTACAAGAGTGTAGTGAGACCAGCTATGTTATATGGGTTGGAGACAGTGGCATTGACAAAAGGCAGGAGTCAGAGCTGGATGTGGCAGAGTTAAAGATGTTAAGATTTGCAATCGGTGTGACTAGGATGGATAGGATTAGGAATCAGTATATTAGAGGGTCAGCTCATGTTGGACAGTTTGGAGACAAAGCAAGAGAGACGAGATTGCGTTGGTTTGGACATGTGCTGAGGAGGGATGATGGGTATATTGGGAAAAAGATGCTAAGGATGGAGCTGCCAGGTAAGAGGAATAGAGGAAGGCCTAAGATAAGGTTCATGGATGTGGTGAGAGAGGACATGCAGGCGGTTGGTGTGACAGAGCAAGATGCAGAGGATAGGAAGAAATGGAAAGAGATGATCCGCTGTGGTGACCCCTAGCGGGAAAAGCCGAAAGAGAATGATGATGATGAATGGCAGATCCTTGCATACTGTTACATGCTAATGTAACTAAGTAATATATAGGTGAGTTTTACAGCAATGACATCAACATGTGACATAACTGACCTATGTCAATAGATGTATTTTCTATCATGTAATGGGCCTCATGCATCAAAGATACATACAATACAAAAACCTGTAAGAAAGCAGTACAATTTTCAAAACAGCAACACCAACACATATCCTAAGCACTAAGTATGCCATGCACACTGGGCATCATATAAAAGACCTTTGTATCCACGAATCTAAAACATAGTATCAAGGATATGCTCAGTTATCATCATTTCAGCAGGCTGGTAGGGTGTTGTTTGGGGGGCAGGAGGTCAAGGCTGACATGAAAGGCAGTGAGTGTGTGAGTAAGAAGGACAGGCAGGCAGAAAGTTTGATAAATTATCAAATGGATACTGAGAAAGAATGAGCTGTAAGTTTCATGAATGACCCATATACCTGTTAAGTGTGTGTGTCTGTATAAACACTCAAGGTGAAACATGTCTGTGAATGTCTGCAGGAACACAGCCAAGCTGTCTGCTAACTCTACATCCGGGTATGTCAGACAGGTGTTTGCCATGCATCATAGAGGTAACAGTTCATTGTTGTAACCCCCAGCCATGAGAACTGGATCTGCCAGAAGTTGCACTGGCATGTCCATGCCCATGGTCAGATGTGTTTCTACTACTGGAATGTCACTGATGTCTGCTGGATGAGTTCTCCTCACAAGTAAGCTCAGGACCATGACCCCATGACCTACCATGTGCAGTGTGGACACCTCAATCACTGACAGAGCAATGGAAGTAATGCCACTATGGGAGCATGATCAGGTACGGCCATATTGTCTAACATTAGGTGATGCTGCTGCTGCCCTACATCCACATGGAGGCTGTACCCCTCCCAGCAGACATTCCATCACAGACAGTGCCCTTTCCAATGTGTCATTCACCCAATCAATTGAATCAGCCACACAGCAGAGACAGCCACATATGTCAGCCTGTCCCACATCTACAACCCTAAGCATGTCCTCAGAGGGCCTACCAGAATGTGCCTACACGTCCATGATGGCCCTAACCATATGTTGAGTGGCATGTAAAGACACACCAGGATCAGGTGGAAGGTGGACAGCAGGCCTCCTCTGAGCACCCCTGAAACCCTGCTACATGGTACCTTGCCACCTATGGCCAGATTCAACTGACACTGAAGCATCAGTAACCACACTACCCTGATCAAATGTGTCACTCTCCACCTGTCCAATATCTGTGGGCTCAGTAGAATAGGTATGCATAGGCCTGCTGACTGTGTCTGAGGGAAATACAGGGAATGCTTGAATGTCAACCTCAATGTCAGATTTAATCTATACACCCCTGACTATGTCTCTCTTTCCTCTGTTTAGCCACCATCATCATCAGAGTCTGACAATGCTATGACATCATGTGGTAAGAGTCCTACACTTCCACTGTCAGGGTCACCTGTGATATTAAGCAACAATCACTGGAATGAAATTAACACTGCACTAAATATTTAAAACAATTTATATGATAACAAACACTTGTCACACTATCACACATGGTACAGCAGTAAAACACATGCATGACACCCTCCTCAGACAAATAGATAAATTAAATTATATCTGACAAATGGTCATCAATAATCAAATAAAAATGTTTGCTTACCATGTGCAGAAGACTCCACAGTTGCTAGGGAAGGTGGTCCTTGTAGAAATGAAGCAAGGTAAGGACACAATCATCACAATTACAATAACACAGAGGGACAGTGAATATACAATGTTTGCCTATATGTCTATTAACAATAGTTTTAAATTAAACTTGGATGACACATCCACACACAGCCCATGTGTAATGAAAAGATGTATTAAGTCTATTCATTTATCAATAGGTACATTATATAAATAAATCTGGAACTATTAGTTAAATTGTTCTGTATTTCACTATACAAGCAAATCTTACAACTTGTCATAAGTAAGCTTACATGAAAACTCCTCCTGGCAAATAATTGTCTTCCCAGATGCATCAGCACTGACATCAATCACATGCTGATGTGCAGTTTTCACTGAGCTCTGTGGATCTCTGATAGTGGACAGGAACTCTTCATTTGGTGTCATTGGTGGCTTGGTTGCTGCCCCCCCTCAAATACCAGTTGTTCATGAGCAACTGCAGATGCTCTCTTCAATGGGCTGATGAAATCATATCAGTGGCCCTATGACACACATGATCATAAGTCTTGGTGCAGCCTCCTACAGCATTGACATCATTGACTATCTGGTTCCAAATCTGCATTCTGTCAGTCATATCCCCACATCCTCTCTCAAGCAGAAATGTGCCATGGTGCCTGAGTGCCTGCACTATAACATTATTTTCAGAGTCACTGAAAGGGGGTATGTAGATTTGTACACTTGGGTGCCATAATCCTCTATGACATAAAACAAGGAAGGATATAATACCTAAATAGCACATAAGTAAATTCCCGCTGATATATATATATATATGCATATTTTCATCATTAAGCACTGGAGACACACATTTCAGTTATTAAAATTGAAGTTTATGTGGTTGTACCATGTCACACTCACCCACAATCCAATGTTTGGCCCAAAACAAGGAATACCAGTTTTGTAATGTATTGTTTCCCACTGAAATAACAGGATGATGACACATTTTCAAGAGAAATCCTCTTGAAGCACAACTTTTGTTGTGGCAACACAACACACACATGGTCCTTGGCTCCCCCACCACTAAAACAACAACCAAATGAAAATTTGTACAAACCAAGGAATACCACATAATTCAATTGTTATATATGCTTTCATCACAATTCTCACAATGTGTGTAGACATTTCCAAAAGAAAAGTCGATTTCATATGATTGTCAGTCACTTCTCACTGTGCCCAACCTTCCCCTGGCCGTGTCTATGGGCCACATTAGAAGCATAACACCCCTGCGTCATTGACAATGTATTAAATTACATTTCTCTGAAATAACATAAAAGATTGTAAGATAAACCCCCGGATTCACTATTCTTCCATGCAGGACTAGCTTAATCCTGCATGGAAGCAGCCATTTAGGAGCAGGATGGCAGCGCGCCATGAATATCAATGAAGGCGTGCTGCCTGAGCTCCTAAACGAACACGATGCATGTACAAGTGCAGGGGGCATGTCTGAGAGCAGAGTTCTCAGAATATACATGCCACTGCAATGAAGAACAGCAGTGTATGAATAAGAATGAGCAAGACCACTCATAGGTGTTCACATACCCCCAGCAACACCCCCCTAAGTTTACAAGAGCAATAGTTAAAACAGTAAAGATAAAGAAGTTTTTTTTTTGTAAAACAGATTAAATTTGCCCATAGCTGTGCAGGTTTGCCCATCGCTTAGCTATGGTTAATGCAGCTTAAAAGACACAAGAGGATAAAAAGCAAGATATATGCAAATGAAGCAGTACAGCAATAGTGTAGTGGGCAGAGCATTTGCCTTATGAGCAGTCATTCCTGGTTCAAGTCCCACTCAAGTACAATCGATTTACCATGTCAAATCATTTTATGATCAATTTATTTTGTTGTATAACCTAAGACATAACATATATTTGTGAACTGGAGTACTGCATTAAATGCAGATGTGAGGTGTCATTGTCATAATGATGCAAAGTCCACCCCAGTATATGTTCATAGGTTAGTACTAGGCTAACTGCCCATGTGGGCTATTATAAGCCTAGCCAATTACCCAATGTCAGAATCAACCCCTGCACCTTGTGACTATAAGGTAACACTTTAACCATTATTCCAACCTCCCACACTGTACACAGGAATCAGGGATACAAATGGAAGGTATCTTGTAACGAATAATAACTCCATACAGTTTCTAAATCCACCACCTTCCTATGAACCATTAGACATTACTGTCTAAATTAGTGCGGTGGTAAGTGGATGTCCATACAGTTTCCAAATCCACCAGCTTCCCATGAACCATTAGACATTACTGTCTAAATTAGTGCATTGGTAAGTGGGTGTAAGCACTAGTAAACAAGAGTAAGCATATTTAAGCAGTAGTAAGTGGGAGTAAGCATATTTAAGCAGTAGTAAGTGGGTTTATGCCCATTTGCATGGGGGTAAGCAATGAGCACACAGGTTAAGCAATATTTAAGCTAACTCTCTGTAAGCATATTTAACCATTGGTTAGCATTGCTTAGCTTTGCACAAAACCACGCAAAGCTGCTTTCAATTGCTTAGAAGTGTCCTAATTACTCTGTATGCATCAGCCGCTGTTCTGGCCAGAAAAAAAAAACAGCCTTTGCAGGTCTTGAAACCAGGATGCTGTACACTATAGTCACAATAGTTAACCATTAAGTCATCACAGCAGTACTTAAGATTGAGGTATCACCAAACAGATCCTCACTATAGAAAATACAAACTGCACATGTCAAAGGAATCAATATACAGCTTTATATTGTATAACCTACTACAGGACATAAATATGTGAACTGGAGTACTGCATTAATTCCAGATGTGAGGTGTCATTGTAATAAAGTGTTGAAATCACCTAATAAACACAAGGACCCCATACAGTGTGCATACACATGAATCATGGATACCAAACACACATATAACATGTAATGAATAATAAATCAATACCACAAGGCAAACATAATGCAAATTAAATATTAAGCAGTGCTAAGCATGGCACAGCCCAGCTTAGTAAGTGTAAGCAATGTGTAGGCCAGTTAACTCAGTCTGCCCAATGGTATACCCCTTTATGCAATGCCAACCTTAGGTAAGCAGGTTTGCCCATAGCTTAGCATTTTCAAAACCATCCAATCACAGCAAAGTGTGGGAAACTGGCCCTATTTAAACCCAACAGGTGGGACTACATCTCATAACTGGTTGCAGCTTCCCCTTGTAGACACTATGTCTGGAATGGGAGAGGGTGTGCACTTTCAGGTGCAGCGCTAGGGCATCCAGGAGTCCAGAGTCATGGCAGGACCCCTTGTGAAAGACCATGACCAGAGATTGCTGCAGGGCAGTACCAGAGTTCCTAATACAAAGTGGAAGTCTGGGACCGTCTCGCCCATGACCTCACCATTGCCACTGGCATACCCCAAACTGGTGAGCAGGTCACACATCACTATGCCGACCTGAAGCAGAGAAAGTGGAATCTCTTGGATCAATGGATCCAAGAGGCTAGAAGGACAGGGGATGCCCCAGCTGTGTGTAAGTATCAGTCCACTACCTGTTTAATTATTGCCAGCTCATGCATATTATGGATAGGTTTGGCTAAATATTCTTCTTATGTCTTTCACAGCGGCAGGTGAGCGGGCTGTGAACCAGGAAGCTCATAGCTGTAGACTGCAGCAGTTGCAATGCGAGGCAGGTTAGTAATACTCTTGCATGTACTGTCATAGTAAATAAATCTAAAAGTAGTAGTAAGTTAATCACCTGTATAAAACCTGTATTGTTTAAGGCATGTACTGCATACACCAGAGAATAGGGCAGGAAGAGTCTCATATAGGTTGTATGTAAATAAAAGCATAATAGCCTGACAGTTAAGGTCTAACTGCTGGACTGCATGTGTTCACTCTGGTATCATATGGTAATGTAGACTTGCAATCACTTAATAGTACTTTTGTAGTAAACATTGTACCCACACTGTGCGACATAAATTGTGTAGGAATGTCTGAATATGACTGTTGTAATCCCAAGAGGTCAAATAGTACAAGTGAGAGAGATTTAGAAAGAAAACACTAAAAAGACAGACAACAAAATCCAAATAGCACACTCAACCGCGACATGAACTGTTGTATTTTTGCACACAGCCATCGTTCGAATTCTGGGAGTGGTAGTAGGCTCTATGCAGAATCATACCCCATGTGTACAGACATGTTCAGAATGTCCCATAAATCGGCCCATAGCTGCTGCCTGTCACCCTGTCCACCTGGCAAATCAGTGGGATGATCCCAGACATTTAGGCAGCACTTTAGCAACCCCCCAAATTGTTATGAGAGTAAGCAGCCAAGTATGTCCCATCTCCACCCCCATGTCATCAAGCTGTGACCAGAGTTGTACAGTAACAGAGTGAGACGTATGTGCATAATACTAATGTGGGAAACTGGTAATTTGTGTGGCAACATGCAGGTAGTGCTAAAAAACACTGCTCCCACAGGTCTGTGAGATACGAACACTGTGCCTATAAATAAAGGATTGATATCCTGTACTGGTACTGTTTACTCTGGTATTGTATGGCATTGTTAATGTTGCAGTTGCTCAGAATAATAAGGTATTACTCATCACTGTCACCCACACTGTACTACATAATACAACTGTCTAGGAAATCCTGTATAAAAGTGTTGTAATTACAAGGTTAGAATGTAAAACCACAGGAGAATTATAGACAGAAATCAGACAAGAGATACACAGCAATACCTATATAGCACACTCAACTGTGATGGACAGTGTTACATTTTTAGCAGACAGAGCCATGGTTCAAATCCTGGGAGTGGTAGTAAGCTGTATGCAGAATCATACCCCATAAATGTACAGAAATGTCCAGCATGTCCAGTTATTCAGCCCATATCTGCTGACTGTTACCCTGCCCCACTGCCATATCAGTGTGCTAATTTCTGACATGTAGGCAGCATTTCATGTAATGTAACTGACTGTCAGACCTGTACATATTTGGAAAATGTCAAATAACACAAACCTGTCAGTGTACAAGTCACTAAACATTTAAGAGGGCAATAGTCGGAATATGTCCCAGTTCACCTGCATGTGGTGAAGACATGGCCAGAGTGTGTGCAAAAAGAGATGGACAGATATGTGCATAACATCAACCTGCAATCTGGGAGTATGTGTACAAACAGTTAGGTAGTGTTAACAAACAATCCCTCCACAGGTATACCAGGTAAGAGGTGTATACTTCAGGTAAAACCAGTTAATGTATATAGTTGTCGATAGCCATGCCACTGTCCAAACTAAGGCAATAGGGTAGTGTACTAATACATGTAAGGTACAGATCACAGCACTGACTAGGAAAGTAATGCAAACTACAGGAATATACTAGTTGTTAAGAGACATCCTTTCCCCCCACCATATCTGCAACAATAAACTAAATACACAACTCAATTAGTGGGTGCTGACTTAACTCTACTGTTGGGACATATGTCCTATTGTTTGATAATTATTTAAATTTGTTTCTATGCATGTGCTATTTTGAAATGCTCCCACATTGGTTGAATGCTGCCATCAATGCACCTGCATGCTGTTGTTATTACCACTGTGGTCCCATATATGCATGTGTTCTGTTTGCTATGCAACTGTTCCATATCTGGTGTTTGGGTTAATGGGAATATCTATGCATGCTGTTATACCTAATCCTGGAATGTGTTGACTATTACTAAATACAAAATGAAAAAAGCACAACTGTGATAAAGTGAAGCTCACAAACAAACAAGTCAATAGAAAAATCAGCTTCACAGCACAGAACTAAACAACTGAATTTAATATAAATACCAAAGCTTTCGGACACAGTCCTTCATCAGTGTTAAAAGAAATTCAAAATTACATACAATTTATACCATTCAAAAAATTATCACATGATACAACCCATCCTATCAGAACATTAAGCATTCACTAATTGAATATTGACATACATTTTTTTATATATAATTTTCTAAGAGATATATGAAAATATATATTCAACACATATTGTAGCATACATATAAATACATATATAAAAACATATATATTAAAAATATGTATATAAGAAACAATCCTGTAATAACCTTAGTTAAGACCTTATGCATTGTTGTTTATGCTTCAAAATCGGTTTAAGTGAAACCTGTCTATTTATTCCTGGTGGAGAATCTGCTTGAAGACAGATAATCAAGTCATATTCCCTGGATTCAAGCTTATTATTCACATCACCCTTCCTCAAACTAGGTTCTAAAACCTCTATAACCCTAAAGAGAAAACTATGTGTAGGACCACTATCACATGGCTAAGTCATTCATCAGTACACCTCTTCGAATATCTGATTTATGTTCTACGATTCTGTTCTTAAACTTCCTAATTGATTTTCCCACATAAAATGATGGACAAGATTTACAAGTAGCTAAGTAACCTACCAAAGATGTAGTGCACGTAGCTACATACTTAAAATAACATTTCTTCATAGTTGTAGGATGAACAAAGGTATTAAATGAACAAATATCAGAACAACACGAACAATTAAAACATGAGAATGTACCCTTCCTACTAGAACCAGGTGTCACTTTCTTATTCAAGGAAAAATTCTTATAGCATGAACGTTGCTTAAGATTGCTACAATTCTTGTATGTGAAAAGAGGTTTTTCTGGAACCAAATGATTTAAACCAGGTAAGGCCCTTAAAATACCCCAATTTTTCTTAACAATATCTTTAATTTATCTACTAATTCTACTATAAGTCATAGTGTACCTTAGATGTTCAACATCATTATTATCCAATTTTCTATTTGGGAGAGCTCTATTACCTAAAAAGTATGGATTAATTTCATTCCATCTCTGTGCCATTATTTCATCAATAAAATTTTCCAACTGGCCTGGGTCATACCCTCTCCCAATAAACTCATGGGTCATATCCATCATTTGTTTAGCACACATGTTATCATCTGTATTCATTCTATTTACTCCCATGTATTGGCTATTTAAACCCCTTTGAAGATGTGCCCAGCATGCATGCATGCTTTCCCTATGCAAGTATTTATTAGTATGCATCTCCTTTTTATAAATACTTGTATTCATACGTTGACCCTCCAATTTAATTTTGACATCCAAATAATTGATATCTAATTTGGAAATTTCATTTCAAAACTCAAAAAGCTGGTCATTTGATTTAGGTAACGTACAAAATCCTCAAGTTCATTTTCAGTACCATGCCATACAATAACCACATCATCAACAAAACATTTGTAAAATAGAATATTAAATCTATAAAATGTTTGTAAAATAGAATATTAAATCTATATAGGCCATGGCACTGAGCACCAGCACGTCTGGGGCCCAACCAAGGACCTCCTTGTCCATTGGTCTTGCACCACCTTCAGGTGGAACTGCCTCAGGGGATGGGGCTCGCCCCCCCACAGGAGTGGGTGCAGACAGAAATCTGTCACCCATCACCAGGTCCGGGTTGTGGTGTGTAGCAACCTCCACAGGGAGGTCGGAGATCTACTACGCCAGCTTGTGGGCCTTATGTCGCAACTAGGGGGTCGAGCTGGCCCTCCTACTCAGCCCCCAGCACAGCCACCTTCAGGGCTGTGAAGGTGCAGGGGTGACTGCCCATGGTTGGAGACCTCATTCCCACTGTTTCTACTAGGGGGCTCATGGGCTTCCAATTTCCTAACCCCCTCCCTATCAAGGTGTTTACCCACCATATGTGTCATTTACCACCCCTGTATGCATCTTGTTTGTCTTGTCTGTTAACTTACCCAACCTACCTCCCCAAATATACCTACTATGCCATTCTAACATCCCACTCTCACCTTAAAAAAATAAAAAAGGGCAATCTGTTCCCCTAAAAAAATCTCGCCGCATACTTAGCTGTCCATTTTACACGTGTTTACTGGACACATGTAATCAGGTCTAATTGGCTTAACAACATATTATTGTTGTCCTCACCCCTCTCTCAGGGTATGAGTGTCCAAATCTATCTCCAAATTCAGTGTATATGCACAGCTGTTGCTGTAGAAGAAATGGGCAGCTATGGACCTTCCCTACACCCTTCCTGCACATCCCTATCTATTTTCCCTATTGTCTTTCCCTCTTTGTGCCCCTTTTTTACCACTTTCCTATCAACCCTTTTTCATTTCTTTTAAAGAAATTAGCGCTGGATAAGCAGGAGTAAGCACTTTTAAGCAACAGTAAGTGAGTTTAAGCTTGTTTGCATGGGGGTAAGCAACGTCTACACAGGTTAACCAATTGAGAAGCTAAATCAGTGTAAGGAACTGTAACCGGAAGTTATCAGTGCTTACCTCCACCCAAATCCAAGCAAACCCATGAAGAACTGCTTAAAAGTGCCTTAATCACTCTGTATCCAGTGGTCCTTGTTCTGTCCAGCAACAAAATAAACAGTCTCTGCAAGGCTCGAACCCAGGACCCTGCACACCATAGCCAAAGTGATTTACTACTAAGCCATGTCAGATATAGATAACCCTGATGTTTTCACAAACATATCATCCAGAAGAGTCATTCAACAGTACAGGAAATGCATTTAAACATGTAGATGTATATATTTATGTATGTATTTATTTATTTTACATGTGTTAACCATGTTAGTCTGACTGAGCTTTTGGGTCATTTTCAGCAGATACCCAGGGAGAAAAGCTCCTCAGTGAATAAAATGTAATATGTGTGTGTGTGTGTGTGTGTGTGTGTGTGTGTGTGTGTGTGTGTGTGTGTGTGTGTGTGTGTACGTGTGTGTGTGTGCGTGTGTGAGCGTGTGTGTGCGTGTGTGTGTGTGTGTGTGTGTTGTGTGTGTGTGTGTATATGTGTGTACTGTTATGCAATGCCTTACAGGTCCTAAAGTGAGTGTCTTATTTTCCCCCACAGGTGGTGAGGTGGGTCAGGGTCCCTTCTGCATGCAATCTGATGTTGGTGGCCATATAGACACTGAAGATGATGATAGGACTCTTGAGGCACAGGTGGGGTTGTCAGTGGATGAAACTGCACCATCATTTGACATTCCCCTGTTAGCCACCCAAACCCCGCACACAGCTACAGTGCCTATACATACCCCATCACCAGTGGCCATAGCAGAGGGACAGTTAGTGGTTGAGGGCAGTGCACAGGAGAGTGTGGTATCTTTGCCTACTGTGCCTGGTCACAGCAGGCATAGCCAGGTGTCCAGCAGGGCACCACATATCAGATGTACCATGGTGTTTGTGGTAGGGCCGCTGGTCATCATGCCCCTGGCAGATGTGCCACAACTGGTACCACCAGGCGCATGTTTCAGACTGTCATGGGAGTGCAAGCACATATGGAACTGTACACCAGACAGGGCCTGAGGCTGCAGAGGGCTGCTCTCATCTGTAAGCAAGCAACAACTTACATGAACTTGCAGGTGCCCTCTATGATTATACCAAAGTCATGGATAGATGGTTGGGTAAGATGGTGGACCTTATTGACCGTGGTTTGTCCATGCCCAAACATGTGGTGGGAGTGGGGCAATGGTAGCGTGGAAGTAGGCCAGCAACACAAACAGCTGGCGGTCAACGTAGATGTGCTAGGACAACAAGGCACTCCTGTAGTAGCAGTACCAGCCCCAGCACTGCAGGGGTGGTGTTGTCCACACCACACCACAGCAGACCACATGCACGTGGCCCTGGCCAGTTCCAAGAGGGACCTGGTTTCTGCGGACATCTGTCATCATCAGTAGAGAGTAGCACATTGAGGCCTGTACCTGGACATCCCCATGGAACCCCTGGCAGGCACATTCTGCATGTCCGTGGCCAGAGGCGGTGAACTGCACACTCTGATAGGTGTGGTCTGCAGCTGGCAAAGAAACACCTGTATAGGGCAGCCACATGGCAGAACTGTGTGCATGTAGACCCACACACTATACAAACACACCTAGGGTATCCCCATACCTACACACACCACATCACCATGCCCATTTCAGCTAATTACACCCCTCACCCACAAACATGGTGTCAAATGTATGGCCCACCCTTGGTCTCTGACAAACCAACAACACACCCTGTGCATATGATGATACCTATGCCACATTCCTGTCATCCATAACATCAATCAGGGACAGGCTAATATGGTTCTAATGCACACGATCAGTGTACCAGAGTGTACCAATGTTCTGCTGTGTAACACGTTGTCAGCAGTAATGTTTAATGCATACATGTCAGGTAGTGTAGCTGTTCAGCCATGATGCATTATAGCTGTTAGTAACACTGAGTAGCTGTGGTCTCCATAATGTTATCCATTTGTGTCTTAGGTGTGCATGTATCAGCAGGAGGATGGTCTGCAGTCATATTGCAGAAGGTGTACGGCACTGTGGTGACACCATGGCTGTGACATATCCTGGGTCCAGCTGAACATATGTCACAGGTCTGTATAACAGTTAATGCCAGTGCCACATGGACAGGTGACCTGCTGGTACATTTATAATCAACAACCTGATGTAGATCCTTCCACATATATGCTCACTCTTACTTGGCAACACTGGGACTAGACCCCTACCTAGGTATGTAGTGCTACTGATGTGTGTGGCTTTCATTGCACACACCATGCAGCATTTAGGGTGAGGTGTGCTCCAGGTTACATGTTACATGCAGATGATCCCCAGATATGTACAGTATGGTAATGGGGAATATAATGGTTGTAGATGGACAATACATAATGTGACATACCATCATATGCACATTAACAGACACATAACAAGCAGACACACATCTGAGACACCTGGATCTATCAGTGGTAACTAACTTGTCAGTGTGTCCATTGCACACAGCACATGCATAACTGGGCTGGAGTTTGGTATCAGTTACCTGTATGGGTGATGTTGACAGTGGTTACCATACAGTGGTACATGGGTCATGTATCGGGGGTAACATGGTGTAATGACAGTGTACACAGCAACCACACCCAACAGTAGATATTGTACACACTGGAACCCATGATGACACTCTGACATACCCACCATTACACATTGCCCATGACTGCGATACAACCCATTGTCCATCTCAACAGTGGTACTACAGGGATATGCATCTAATGCATATGTCACAGGCATAGTAGGGTGATGCATTGTCATGCCTCACCTATGGGCAGCAACATCGCTATCCGTATTATTGTGTGGCAATGCGTATTGTAGGAGTATGTGGCCTCAGAATGCTGTCCCCTACAGATATACACATGCACACATACACACACTTGCCAGAACTCAATGGGTATCCCATGCTATCAACCCATTTGTACATTACTGTTGTGCTGGTACTGCAAGACTCATGTAGCCATTAGGGAGAGGAGCATAACAGGGTACATGTAATGTCCGGTACAGCAGCAGCCACATCTTACTATGGCAGTAGTTGTTGCGGTGTGTGTGAAGGCCCTCATGGTATTTCCAACTACAGGTGTACTAACACACAGACTCTGATATCCTCAATAATGCACATGTACATATTTGTCAGTATTGGGATGCATTGCTACAGGTGGTCATAGGTGTGTACCTGGAAATTGTCCATGGAGAGATGGGAAGTGCAGGGGATGTGTGTACAGTGGTATCATGCCACCTGCCATGTACCAGCAGGCAATCTATTGACAGACAAACCAATAAAAACTTCGTCCCAACACGTTTTTAAAGGCTTTATTACACCAACATCCACCAGATTGAGCGCTTTCATCTGCCCTGAGCAGATTTCTTCGGAATAACTTCATAATCAGTGCCACTCGTTTTTATACTTTTCTTAAAGTACATAATTATTCAATTAAATTAAATTTATACAATTAATCACTTAAAAAACTAAAACTTTTAACCCTTCAATGAATTCCTACACATCTTTAAGATTTAGATGTTCAAATGTTAAAGTGCAACTGTGCATATGAATACATAAATTTCTAGCATTTTAAAAAAACACACTTATTCACTTTATACAAGATTATTCTTAAATATAAATATAAATACAAATAACAATAAAAGCCCGTGTAGTAAATAAACATAATTAAATTTCATTAAGGTCAACCTCCAGTTTAAACCTATTTCATGTTTTTTTATATATATGTTTATAAAAATTGTGCTCATATTAATTAACCCTAAAAATTGTATATAAAACTAATCTATAAAATTTGTTTTTATATATTATGAGGGTTTAAAACTATATTATACAAGTTATAGTGAAATCTATGAATAATACCAGAAGGCCAAAGAATCAACAACCATACCAAACATTCAAGTATTGTATGTTTGTATATATAGGAAAAATGTATACACAAAATACGAAATACAATAAATATAAAAATATTATATTGTTATTGTGTTTGAATATAAACAGTTGAGGTCTGGAATATTCAATGTAAAAGAGACTTTTACTAACAGATTTGTTTTTATTAGTATAAATAAAACATGTTTTTAAACTGTGGCTGCCTTGTCCACAAGAATAGCTTTTATATTTATATATTCATTGAGACCAGGCCTAAAATTCGATTTCAATCTCAACTGCCATTTAATCTCTCTAACCAATAAATGGTTTTTCAAATCACCTCTATCTTTATCCATCTTAATGGTTTCTAGAATGGCAAATTTGAAACCCACAAAACCCACACATTCCACAGAGTGTTTGTAAAGGGCACTCGTCTCTTTTTTAATCTTAATATCATTAATATGTTCGTATACTCTTTCTTTGAGTGCCCTCTCTGTTTTGCCTACATAAAAGGCTGTACATGTGGCACAGGTGGCTAAATAGACTAACATTCTAGTGTGACAGTTGCCCTTACTAAAGGATACCTTACTATTAAGACCATTCCTGAGTACTGTACCCTCTGCCTCATTAATATATCTACATTGTCGACAATTGCCACATTTGATAGTACCTTTCCTTACTTTTTTGTCAACATCAAATTTTCCTCTCTCAAACAACCTTTTAAAGTTCATCCCTGTCTTGTATGTCAAAAGTGGTTTGTTCCCCACTATATCATAAATTTCCTTGTTTGTCTTTAAGATAGACCAATTCTCCTCCATTATTCTGATAAAATGTTCTGAAAATTCATTGTATTCTATAATACATGCTTTGGGGAAATTCTTCGTGTTGGAATTTGTGTGTTCTTTAAAAATACATTTCTGTCCCAACAGTGGTTTATATTTCAACCCCCATCCTAAGTAAACCTCTTCCAGGGTTTCACCAACAAGTTCAATAGGATAGCCTCTTTCCACAAATGCTTCCATCAAAAAACTGAACTCAGGTAAAAGATCCTCTCTTTCAGAGGTCATTCTTGCAACCCTAACAGCCTGCCCTTTAATCACACTTTTCTTTTGATGATAAGGGTGTTGGCTGTTGTAATGAAGTTAAGAGTTGCACCAGGTTTCTTTACGAAATACATTGGACTTAAAACCTTTTCCTTTTTTACTTAACTTTATATCTAGGTAAGTAATGAACTGTTCCTGGACCTCATAAGTGAAAGACAAAAAACTAGAAGTTCCATTTATATATTTAATAAAATCTTCCACCTTCTTTCCATAACCGTCCTCCCAAATGAGGAAAATGTCATCTAAAAACCTAAAATATGCCCTTATGTTTTTCATAAAGGTACTTGTAAAAACCTTTTCCTCCTCCCATCCAAGGAGAACCAAATTGGCATAATGGGGGCGCAAGCTGCCCCCATGGCCACTCCTATGGTTTGTCTATAGTATTTACCCAGAAAGGCTATAAAATTGTTGTCCAGAACTATTTCTGTCATTTCCAATAACAATAATTTTTCATCTAAAGTGGCCTCTAAATGTTTGTGGACCATTTTTTCAAAAAATTCAAATCCTTCTATTCTGGGAATACAGGTAAAAAGGTCTTTAACATCAATTGTAACCATTTTACTTGTTTCTGACCATATTTCTTCTTTAATTTTACCCAAAAAATCCCATGAGTCTTGTATTAGGTGTTCCTGCTTTTTTACTACATTTTTTAACTTTTGGTCTATAAAAACTGCCAAAGGGTGCGTTTTAGAACCTTTTGCCGAAACTATAGGACGGAAGGGAGGGTTTTGTATATCTTTGTGTATCTTAGGAATACCAAAGAATTGGGAAATACAAGGATACCTTTGTTTCAAAAAATTGTATATTCCATTTTCAATTCTGTTTTCTGTAAGGTATTCCTCTAGTAATGAATCTATCATTCTGTAAGCCATTTGAATCTCATTAAAGGAACAAGTTTCATAAGTTTCACCAGAATTTAACATGTTAAGTAAAATCTCGTTGTATACTTTTTGTTCAAAAATAACCACACCCCCACCTTTATCGGGTTGCATGAACCTCAGGTCACCATTATTCTTAAGTGAATTGAGAAGTTCATTTTCTTTTTGTTTCAAATTATTGTTTTTGGACCATTTCTTTTGACTATATATATAATATACCTCATTGGTTACTATATTCTCAAAGGTATAAATAACAGGGTGCAAGGGCGGGTTATAAACACTACTTCTTTTTAAACTTTGACAGGTGTTGCCTATATTACGCATAAAGGGACTGAACTGTTCGTTTGTGTTGTTACTTTTGAATAATTCACCCTGTTTATTCAACAGACTTAAATTTAACTTCCTCACATATATTTTTAACTCTGTCAATATATTTGCTAAATCTCCAGGGGTAGACCTAACAAACTTAAATCCCTTTGAGAACAATTCAAAATGCTCTTTTTCTAATTTCATGTTCACATAGTTGTGTATCTTATATCCCTTATACAGAAACGTAATTCAATTTTTCTCCATTCTAATTGTGTCTACTTCCCTCTCCTTCCCATCCTTTTCCATGCAAAATCGCTTCCACCCATTTGCCCCTGTGGACATAGGTCTGATGGATTCCGTTGTTTGCTTGCTATCCTTTCTGACCTCCGTGGTCCTAAAAAAACTTCTGTTGTTTCAGGGAATGAATCCAGTTCATCTAAAGGACCATTTCTCCTATTAGCATATCTTTCCTGTTCATAACTTTCAAATACTTCACTTCTCCTATTGCCCCTACCTTCGTTAACATTTGAATTGTTCCTATCTTTCCTTTTTCCTTGGCCTTCATTTTGTTTCCATACTTTTTGAAAGGGAGTTGGGTAACTTTTACCTTTTTTATACTGCTCAATGTCTCTCAATAGTTTACCCTGTTTTCTCTGATATACTTTTTCTATCTTGTTTTCTATTCTCTTCAAAATTCTAACATATAAACCCTCATATTGTTCAAAAGCTAAATCTTCCACAATTTCTGTTTGAGCAAGGTTGACATCTTGTAACATTTTCTCCAATTGCAATTCATTGTGTTTTATAAGCTTTGTTATCAACGCAAAACCACAGTCATCAAAAAAAGAATAAAATTCTAACAATACATCTTCGCTGTAGTGAATACCAAAAGGGTACTTATAAAATCTTAGTCCCTGAGGGACTACTTGTTTAATCAAACATTGCTGTAAATAATTGTTATCAATCTCAATACATTTGTATTTATATAACATTTTTTCTAAACGATATATTTTATCCTGTAATGTTTCCTCGTTCCTTCTATAAACATTTTCTTGTGTAAATGGTGGTTTTACACGTTCCACATTCGTAGATTTGTCGAACACATACACTTTTTCAAGAATGTCTTTAAAACTTTTATAAAAATATATATAAAAAAACATGAAATAGGTTTAAACTGGAGGTTGACCTTAATGAAATTTAATTATGTTTATTTACTACACGGGCTTTTATTGTTATTTGTATTTATATTTATATTTAAGAATAATCTTGTATAAAGTGAATAAGTGTGTTTTTTTAAAATGCTAGAAATTTATGTATTCATATGCACAGTTGCACTTTAACATTTGAACATCTAAATCTTAAAGATGTGTAGGAATTCATTGAAGGGTTAAAAGTTTTAGTTTTTTAAGTGATTAATTGTATAAATTTAATTTAATTGAATAATTATGTACTTTAAGAAAAGTATAAAAACGAGTGGCACTGATTATGAAGTTATTCCGAAGAAATCTGCTCAGGGCAGATGAAAGCGCTCAATCTGGTGGATGTTGGTGTAATAAAGCCTTTAAAAACGTGTTGGGACGAAGTTTTTATTGGTTTGTTTGCTGGTTCGAATTCTACTACTTTTTTAATCTATTGACAGACACCACTGTGGTGACCCTCAGGGTGAGAATGAAATGCATCAACCAATCCTCTGGGTGCCTCCTGCAAATGGTCACTGAGGTAATCCAGTTGACATGTATGCAACATGTATTACAACACATGCTTACTGTCTGTGATGGAGACCTGTACCCAAGTATGTTCTTTTGACTGTGGTAGTGTAGTGGAGATACCCGTGGCATGTGGTGTGTACAGGGTGTTGTGCCCTATCTGTGCCAGTTATAACACAGCTGGGCAGACATGTCAGTGTAAGCCAAACATAGGTTGCCTGTATGTATCCAAGCTGGATACCTGCCATCTGCACATCTGTACAGGGACTGACAGACATCATCTTGGCAACTAGCTATGCAGTGGGATGAATGTGTTGACAGACAGGCATCCAACAACACTATGTATGCCATTACTATATGTTGGAAGCCCTCACTGACATGTGCTGTACAGACAGAAGTCTACAGTTACTTTCCACATATCAGATCATTATCCAGTAGGGGATATATACTGTGCCACAGCTCACACATCAGGAACATGACAGTGAGCCTCCAGAGTCCATCTATGTCTGCAGGGGTGCTTGTTGCCAGTACTACATTTAGCAATCTCTCTTGCCTGGGAAAGCAATGTCAACAGTAGTAACGGCATGATACACTACACTCCAGTGTGACAGCACATTACCTGGGTCACTACCCTTGAATGTAACACATTCACATGGGTAAGAGTGATATACAGGTCTTATATACTTGAGTGTCCCTGACATGACACTCACACCCCTTGCTAATGTACTGATGGCACATCGATGCACGTTTTGTACATGGCATTACATACACTTATAACAGATGTCATTACCCTGCTATGTTATCAGACTGACTGGAATGTGAGCTCTGGTTATCAGGGCTGAGCCATGCTTAGCATGAATCAGCATTTCTGCAATATTATAATGAAGTACATTTGCGCACTGGTAAGCGAAGCCTACATGGTGTAAGCACCAGTACATTTAACTATACATTAGCACTACTTAGCTTCACATAAACACACGCAAACACACTTAAAGCTGCTCAAAACTGCCTTAACAATTCTGTATCCAACAGCCCTTGTTCTGCCCAGCAACAAAAAAAATAGCCCTTGCAGGTCTAGAACCCTGTACACTATAGTCACAACAGTTAACCACTACACAATGACAGTTGTGAAGACAGCTGATTCTTTCCCACTATATCTCTCACTACACATATTGAATAGTTTTGAACAATTGCTGTGACATCCACAATTGTGTAGTACTTGTTAGTGATATTACTGTTGCATCCCATATGTTGTTATATCTAAATATATACATATCAGATACATACTGTGTGATACATCTGGTAAGGTATACACAACCGTAATGTTTACACATGACAAGGATATGGATATATACATATACATATGTAGATATATGTCTACATTTACATACACATATATATTCATATATATGTATTTCTACACATCTGTATAGTGCATCATATATACAGCCATTTATAGATCTCTCTGTATATATCTATATATATATATATATATATATATATATATATATATATATGTCTATATATATATATATATATATATATATATATATATATATATATATATATATATATGCACATCCTATATGTACAGGTATACCTATTTATGTCAATATCTATGTAGATATCTATAACTATATGTGCATACATATCTAAACACATATACCTATTTATGTCATTGTATATGTAGATATCCATACCTATATGTGAGTATATATCTATATATCTGTATATGTGTAGACATATATAGCTGTGTATATGTATATGTTTGTGTTTGTATATGTGTGTGTGTATGTATATATATATATATATATATATATATATATATATAGACATATATATATATATAAAAATTCATATATATATATATACATATATATACATACATATGTATATATATATAAATATATATATATATATATATATATATATATATATATATATATATATTTATATGTATGTTGATATGTATATGTCGGGCCTATATTATAAGATCGACATTTGAAAATATCAAACAACATATGGTCGACACCATATGGTTGATGTCTTCAAATTTCGACTTTATAAAAAGACAAAATAAAAAAAAAAGTGCCCTAATGGGTTTAAGCAGGGGGGCTGCACTCCCCACACCCCCTGTTACTTAAATATACCAACTTCAAGACTGCACTACATTGCAGTAAATGGAAATCTCCCCTTACAGAGATTTCCATTTACACGCTCGAGATTCTGAGCATTCGATATTCTCATGTCGACAATGTCAGATTCGACATTGTCGGTTTTCAAGAATATAATATAGACCCTATATGTCTATATATCTATATAGATATATGTATGTATAGATATATATATATATATATATATATATTTATATATATATATATATATATATATATATATATATATATATATATATATATATAGATATATATATATCTATATCTATATATATACATACATACATGTTTACCATATGCCCAGAACATGGAGTGGAGTCCTACCTCAGCACCAATTGTCCCAACCTCTTAGTGCAAGGGGATGTCATGTATTTATTGCAAGTATATATATGTAAACTGTTGCTACTGTAACAGGGATTGTCTTAACAGACATTTTGTTTGTGGGAGGTCACATCTGCATTTGACATGTATGCTATTGGTTACTGACAGACATCCTAAGGACATCATAGTACAGTACCACTGCTAGCACAGTAATGATCCTGTGGACTACAGCAGAGATATGACCAATATATGTGCACAGTCTGGCACTTTCTTCTCAGTCCACAGGTGTAAACAGATCCCCTTCTTGCGAGACATGTGTACCACGCCTAACAATGTGGATGTTAACAGCCATGCACAAGGGTATATCACGTACATACTGGACTACATATGCTCACACAGTTTATGCATTCACACACACCAGTCTGTCCTGACACATAATACCTGGGGGTGCAGAGGTTATATGGCCACATACTACCCAGTAGTTAGTGACATACATCTGTACAGAATCTCACTGCTTTGACAGAAATACACAACAGTTATGGTGGCCTGGCAGCAGTATGTCATGCAAATATCTGGACATAACAGCACACTGGAAAATTACACTAAGCTGCTAGGCATGTAACAATGCACTGTGCAAACTACAGGCAGACTGCCACAACACTGGACTACATTTTGTATGTGTGAATACACATGTACCTGCAAATATTGCAGGCTCTACACGCATGTCACAGCAGAGAGTAACAGACACCTATGAGAAAGTGCATACCCGCAACCGATGTGAACACAACCACAGCCACATATGGTACGCAAGCTTAATGTGACACTATATGGACTGTCAGATAAACACCATCCTCATATGTGCCACTCACACATTAACCCTACATATACTGGGTCATGACACAGTGTGGTCTGACGCCTGTCTGCAGTATGGGATCCATGTGTGTTTGGTCCTACAGACATGTGAGCTGATAGGGTAACATGCACTGACGCAGCATGTAACATCAGATAGAATGGGACCAAGAACAATGGCATCTATCACAGTCTGTGCACAGGCCAAGGTACGTATGCGCAATACACATATAGTTGATAATCACCAAAAGTACACAGACCCCAGTACTGTACACGCAACCACAGAACGCCCAGGTTATGTCTTCAGAAATAACCCATGATTATACATAACATGACTAGCAGTCTGATATTTGACTGGCTTGTTATCAGGTATGATGTCAATATATAATGGTGTACAGAACATATGCACCTCTAACTGCATGACATATGTACAAAGGTTGACAGACTTGTGGCTGGAGTCACAAACACTTGGCCAATATTGGCATGTTGCTGTGATACCCTCATACAGTTACTGTCGTAAAAGGGTTTGTTGTGACATATGTCTTATGAGCGATATGAAGTCAGTAACTCTCATGGCTGTCACGATGTACTGACTGCAATCCACAGACTATGCTTCTGAAGTTCTAAGATAGGTGATCTGTGAGTAACACAAGAAACATAAGACTCCAAACACTGCCCAGTCTGCAGATAACCCTACAGGTGGGTGTTTCCTCAAACACATAACACTGTCATGACAGGTATTAAATCCTGCAGACTAGCCATATCCACACACACCCCGTTAAACCAACATTACTCCAAATGCAGAAGAGGAACACTTACATTCTGTAGTCATGTCTTGCACATCCCCCTCCTGTTTGTTGGACTGTCTCCACAGTGTATGTTGTTAGAGGTAAATCCCAATACCATCTGTGATGCTGTCTGCCAAACACCAACACGAGGGCCTGCTCACAGTGAATCAAAATTCCCAACACCAACATGATGTTCCTAGATACTGGAGTGTGTTTCCATGCAATTGGCTATGAGAATGCTACCACAGTTTTTCCACATGCAATCGGCTAGAGGGGAACTGCAATTCATGCAGAGGCCATCAGCTGATCATGTGCATCACTTACAAAACAAAAGCTGCTGCCTAAGCAAAGCAGGTGTACTTCTCCACATCCACCAGAGAGGGAATGAGAGAGACAGACAGAGACAAAGTAAGTCAGGGAGGGGGGTGAGAAAGTAAAACCTAAACATGTTTGTGTCACACACTTATCAGTACAGGGTTTCAAACCCCTGACTGCCTATGTATCGCTATCACATGTCTAGGGAGTTATTGCATGCGCCACACAGCTTACATGTTGGGGAGCTATCCAAATGTATAGCTGATAGTGAGTGACATCTGCAACAGTGATATAGAAGTGATAAGGTAGGTGTAGTACACATGCCTGTCCACATGAACAGGTGTCAGTGTCGACACAGCCACACTCTCTCAGGGACTCACACACGTTAACACAGTTGGCAGGGTCAGGAATAGACTCTCTAACTAGCTAGTGTGCCACAATACAGTAATATGCAGGTATCACAAGCATCAAAGGGTATGTGAAGGTGTCTGACATCAGACAGCATGCTTCAGTAGGCCACTGGGAGTTGTAGTGAGTGTGAATGGGGTCAAAAGCATTATACTCCACACACACAGACACAGGGTACCAGTACTGACATGCATGGGTGCATTGCTTCACAGGTGTGTAACTTTGCCAAAAGGCTGTACAAGGCTAGGTGAAGGGTATACCTTGGCATCAGGCCACATGACAATGGACTGCAGTGTGGTGTAGCATCTGGATTGGCCCACACAGGTGGGTATTGTATTCACTATCCAGGCATCTGCGTTACTATTGTGTGTGGCCTGTGCTGTACAATGATTGCATGTATGTGTTCTATAGTCCATGACATGGACGGTGATTGGGATGTGCACATGTCCCACCTGCATGTCAGTGACATGTGGAACTGTACCTGGGGTGTCTGGCCCATGTTGTGTACACAGATTGTTATCATCAGATGTGCCAGTCCTGGCCTAATGTGGCAGGAACTGGTAATGGACACCAGGTTGACCCTGCATGTACATTGATAGCATGATACAGGTATTCCCTGGTGTCAGTGGCATCTGTCCATACAGGGCATGTGTTTAAGGCATGGTATGTCCTTTGTGGGTCAAATTTGATGGCACTACAGCTGTTGCAGGTGTCCAATGGGGAACATAGTGAAGGCGCACTGTCTGCAATTATGTGCCTATTGTAGTGATAGGACAGGGTGCCATGCCCTCTGTAGTTCAATGCAATCACACCATGGTTACTATCTGTGGGCAATATGCAGGGTACTACCAACAAAGCGGTTGCTGCCTAGGCAAGTGTGTTTGTGTATTAGACATGGGGTGAGAGTGTTCTCTGGGTAATACACGGGTTGCCTAATGTGTTTGCCAGGCCTTGGTGTCATATGTAGGGGTATGGATTGGCAACCCCAGCCACTCTGCTGTTTGACATCCATTATCATTGTAAGGTGGAAATTGTGACATATAATAGGCCCACCATATAAGAAATTTGCAAAACCCGCTCCATAATGAATCCAGTTGTTACACACTCAGAGTCACCTCTACACAGGATATGAATCGCAAACACACACACACACACACACACACACACACACACACACACACACACACACACACACACACACACACAAACCAAGTCTCACAATTGCCATGTCTGGATTTGGAACTTCTACCTAACTAGTTTATCACACTATAGCATTACGCATTTATAGGATGCACCACAGAGATTACGGGAGTACTCCTTCCCCAAAGGTGTATTTCAAAGGGAATGACATCAGCAGGCTTGCCAAAGAAGGGCAATGGAGGTTGTATTGACTGTGAATGGCCTCAAAAGCATTGCTCCCCACACAGACAAACAAACACACAAACATCCACACTTGCCATGTCTGGGAGTAGAACCCCTAGTGAAGTACTGTAGAACACTACAGCATTACAATGTTGTAGAATGCACCACAGAGATTACTGGTCTGCTTCTTCCCCAAAGGTGTATTTCAATGAGAATGACATCAGCAGGCTTGCCAAAGAAGGGCACTGGAGGTTGTAGTGAATGTAAATGGCCACAAAAGCTTTGCTCCCTACAAAGCCAAACTGACACACACACAAACACATCCACACTTGCCATGTCGGGGAACAGAACTCCAACCTAACTAGTTTATCACACTGCAGCATTACACAGTTATAGAATGTGCCATGAAAATTACTGGGCTACTCCATCCCCAAGGGTGAACTTCAAGGTGAATGGCATCAGCAGGCATACCAAAGTACGGCATTTGAAATTGTGAGTGTGACTAGCCTAAAAAGCATTGATCCTTATGCAGACAAACACACACACACACACACACACACACACACACACACACACACACACACACACACACACACACACACACACTTGCCACATCTGTGATTAATTAGAACTCCTACCTAATTAGTTTATCACACTACAGCATTACACAGTTATAAGATGTGCCACAGACATTACTGGGCTGCACCTTCCCCAAAGGTATATTTCAAAGTGAATGACATCAGCAGGCTTGCCAAAAAAGGGCATTTGAATTGTAGTGAGTGTGACTAGCCTAAAAAGCATTGATTTCTACACAGACAAACACACATACAGTTGCCATGTCTGGAATTAGAACTCTTATCTAACTAGTTTATCACACTACAGCATGACGCAGTTATAGAAAGCACCATACAGATTATTGGGCTAGTTTTTCCCCAAAGGTGTATTTCAAAGTGACTGACATCAGCAGGCTTGCCATAATAGGGGAATGGGGAGGGCAGTGTGTGTGTATGGGTCATAACCCATTCATCTAGAGGTAGACACATCACACGCAGGCACACACAGGTTTATATTCCACAGGTAAGTGTATACAACTGCTAGATGACTACTGCCTTGTACAGTCATGTTGCACAGTTAACACTAGTATCACAGAATCTATAATGCTGGGGGATTCCTGAAGCAAATTTCTACGGTGAGTGGCATTTACACATCATGTGGATGTAGCCATTTGGCTGTGTGCTGGGTGGGACAGGCCTCATGATGGAAGGCTCTTTGTCACTGAAACTCTCTTCCTCACATCTATTTATGTGTACTTTAGGCATATTATAGTGTGTTGTCCTTGGATATATGTGTGTATTTCTATCCAGTGTGTGTGTGCGAAGCATGACTGGTGCATACTGAGGAGTGTATGCACTAACATCTGAAACTGTCAGTTATGTGTGGTCCACTGTTTTTGCCAGCCATAAGCATCATTCTTTAAGTGTGTGAGCATGCCCAGTGTGATCTTTCAGTATTTTGTTGTACATTGCCTTAATTTCTCTAAGTGCCTTTCTGTATTGAATGTGTGGATCCATTCCAGGAAGATTGTACTCCGGTGCAGACTTTTGTGATCTACACCTACAGCTAGCAAACTGCTTCTGCAGGATATCTGTAGATCAGTTGACAATATGGGGTCAAACTGGGCAAGGGATAGTGGGTACTGTAGGTAATTGTGTCTGTGCCACTTCTGCTACATGGTCCTGGTGTTAGCAGAGACATTCAGACATGTGTACTGTTATACACTGTGATGTTTTATGTCATCAAGTACTGTCAGGTAGACAGTTTTTATCACAGTGATGTCCTGGGGAAAACAGGGTGAATGCAGCTGTGTCCAGTATTGTGGTAACCCCTACATATTCCTGCAAACTAATGCCATTCTGGAGGGGGAGTTGTAGACACTTGCTGCTGGGTCTGTGTAACTGATTCAGCACCTTGGTATAGTGGTGGCAGAGGATCCCATACTTGTACATCCATTGACATGACAGTATGGCCTTATCTTGCTGTGGCAATACCTCACAGCTGTACAGATTCACACAGGTTACCCAGAGGCAGGGGTCATAATTCAGGACATTACCCTTATTGTGGTTTACAAGCAGGTTTTTAGCCACCCATTCTTGTGTTTGCAGTCAGGGATAGTATGTGCACACAGCTGTGTTTTAGACTTCGCACATTCAATGATGCTCATGCTCCCACCCCCCCTCTATTATTTTATCCTCTTCCATACATTATGTAAACATTCTCTGATACTTTCCCTATATTTATCACAGCAGTATATTGGTGTTGGTCCACAATTCATGCAGTGGGACATGGTGGACATGTTACAGCAGTTTGTCCACATGGCCTTGCATATGGGTTCTGTGGACTGTATTATGTTGTTATTTGGGAGTCCATGACATAATATACATTGGCAGTATGGGTGAGACACAGGCCTTTTGCAGAGGACTGTAGACCATTTGGTAGTTATGCAGGCCAGCTGTAGCAGGCCATTGCATTCTGTCAGTCTTACAGTCCCTGACTGAAATACAGTATATTCCCTTGGGGTGACAGGGTAGGTGTGCTAGGTGTTCATGCCAATACTTTCTGTCAGTACTGACCAAGTGGTGTGGCTGCTGGCAGGGTGCTGCATACAGCTAGGGACACACCTGCATGGGACACCTGCACTGCATGCTGCATTCTTTCGCTATTTCCATACACAAGTGGGGGTCATATTGTACCCATTCCCAACAGCGGGGGGATAAGAATGGAGAGGTACCTGTGGATGGTGGTTGAGTGAGTTGAGTGCATGTGTGCCTTGGACACTACTTGCATCTGACTCACAGATATGTATGGGGCATTCCACTTATGCTGACTTGTGCAGGGACATCAGCTGTTTCTCAATACATCATACCTATGACCTTTGTGGTCTGCGAGTGTTTGGCCAGATGGCATCGGTATTCCCTACTACAAGGCCAGATAATGTGCTGCAAACCTGTATATACAATTCCAAGTGTGTGTCCATTTAATGGTTACACATTATACACTGTCTGTCTGGGGTGCTTTCCCTGTGTACTGCTTGTATATCTGGCCCAACAGTCATGCCACGTCCATCTTTTAGATAGTGACACATTACCTCCATACATTTAAAATGGCTTACTGCTAGAATGTGTTATACTGGGGAGCATTGTATTTGGCACTGCAGTTGTGGGGACTTGCCCCTGTCATCGGCAGTACTGGGCAATGGCCACCAGGACAAACCTCACCATGCATACATACTGACCACTCTCACACAATATGAAACACACACCAACCTAACATACGTATACCTGCATATTGTACAAATGCTGAAATCAAGCCTGCTATCTTGGCCACCTCAGGTAATCTGTGCTTCACTGGTATTATATCTACACATACATGTTACTACATTTCTACATAGGATTGGGGGGCACACCTGACACTTGTACACATTTGCTATGACTGTACTGGTATGCCAGGTACTCCATTTCATTCTGTATTCTAACCTATCATGCTGAATAGAGGCATATCAGTGTACAACAGGTCTTACGTTTGATTGATCTATATATCAGTCTCTGACTTCTTACCCTTCAGAACTAGCATCCTACTGCATGACCTGCTATAGCCTGTCTGTGTAGGCCTGGGGGGGAAGTTACCCATAGCCATCATTCAGAAGCCTTAGCAAAGCCTCTGTTTGTGTTTGTCTACACCTGGCCTGCTGGCTGAGACTGTTGTTGGGTATATGAGCCTCACTGATTAGCATGTGTGTGTCATATGGACACACTTGGCCCAGCAAATTTCCTGCAGTGAGTTTTGTCACAATGTGTAGTACTGGCTACTGTGGTGACACCAGTATTTGTTACAGATCTCATGCTGCCACTATAGGTGTCTACTATCTGCTGGCATCCCATTCAGCCAACCGATTCCCTTGCATGCTCACATCCATACCATTGATGCAAGTAACAACATATACTACTCCATTTGGCAATTGGTATGAAGAGTGACTTACTTTGTGGCTGTGCCAGTATTGAGGATGGTGTTGGATTGCTGCCTATGTTGGATGCACATAGTATACTCCCTATACATGGTTGAGCACAGGTAGTGTCATGTTTGGCATCCCTTTTACTGTATGTGCGAGTCAGTGAGAGGTGTCATTCCCTGGGTCCCTACTGTGTCAGTGTATGTGCTATGCATTGCCTCTTTGGCAAGGCCAGGGCATACTGGGCACACCTCCTTCTGCTTACTGGGGCAGGCTCAGGTTGTTCCTCCTCTGAGTCACTGTGTGCCTGTGCAGGACTTGTTGGGGGGCTGTGTGACCCTGCCTAGTGCTATTCCTGCTGCAGCTGTTTCTGCAGGATCATATTCTGTAGTATGCACATATGATGACAATTTGAGTACATGTAGCTGGTGAGTACTGCAAGGCTCCGCTGGATGTGTTCATGCACCACAACCATGACTTGAGCATCCCAAACACATGCTCTAT
The DNA here is from genome assembly GCF_019279795.1 of Protopterus annectens. Taxonomy (NCBI): domain Eukaryota; kingdom Metazoa; phylum Chordata; order Ceratodontiformes; family Protopteridae; genus Protopterus; species Protopterus annectens. The sequence goes on along the minus strand of NC_056727.1, from coordinate 847,404,943 downwards.
TATAATTCTGGTCTGTGCCTGTGCCTCATTATGGTGTTCTTGTTTGGGTGTGTGTGGATTTCTGAAGGGTGTGATCAGCCATGGCTCCAGTGCATAACCAGCATCCCCCACTAGGTGACCGTAAGGGATGTCCCCATTGGCAAATCTCTGCACAGCTGTGTCAGATGCCAGATGTGGGAATCATGATAGCTTCCAGGGTAGCCAGCACACACATTCATGATAATGCCCTGGGCATCGCACATGACCTGGCAGTTGATGGAGGGGAAGCCCTTGCAGTTGATGTAGACCTTACCATGCTCACTGGGTTGTGCTTTGATGCATATGTGCGTGCAGTCTATAGCACCCACTACCTCAGGGTATTCTGCTATTTGGTGGAAGAGACGTATATTGCTGGCCAATGCCTCACAGGTGTTGGGGAAATATACGTGCTCACCAGCATGTGCTGACATGGCATCCATGAACTGGAAGAGTACCCTGGATGCTGATGCCTGTGAGATCCCCATAATATCCCCAGTTGGCATTTGGAAGATACCTGTGGCTAGTATTCCTAGGCCTACACATACCTTGGTATCCACTGGGATGGGTTTCCCTCTGTTAGTTCTGTGTGTCAGGTGTGCCCAGCACAGCTCAACAATTTGCTGTAGGAGGTCCCTGTCCACCCTATAGTGCTCCACTATCTCCAGCTCATCTAGCCCCTGGTAGGTTATCCTGGGTCTGTACACTCTTCTCCATCTTTTCACTCTGGGTTGGTCGACAGCATTCTTATCCCCACCACCTTCAGCCTCTTACACGTGTTGATGTATGATAGCCACTGCAGCCTCTTATCATTTTGTTGTTTTTGTTTGTTAAAATGTCCCCACTTGTATACACCGATGGTGTAGAGTATGTGGGGAAAATCCAGAGAGAAAGGTGTTTGCATAGTTTATAGTAGTGTTCTGGGCTGGGCTGGCCTGCTACCTGTGTAATTGGCTGATTCTGATATATTTCACCTGCCAGCTATGCTAGTTCTCTTTGATTACTTTCCTACTACTGTTTTCCCTTCCCATTGCCTTCCTGTTTAAGCCCAGGGGCACGCTGCACAAACACAGTGCTCAAATGTGCTCATACCTGAGGGGGTGTGGCCAAGGATGAACACAGGATAGCAGCAGATTTCTTCAGCTCCACCAATTTCATTACATTGACAGGAATTAATTACTTAAAAATTAATTTTTGAAGTAATTTTCTTTCTAAATATGTTTGTTTTATATAGTTCTTGAACTATATCTAAAAAAGAAAGGAAATCTTAATATTATTCCTGTCAGAAATTACTTTGGAAATGTTCCTGTCAGTTTATCAGTCTGAAATGAGTTCCAGTAAGACAAATTCTCAAGACTCCAGCATCAAGAAAGAACTTCAGTCTCTGATAATTATAGTCCAGCAACTTACTGCTAAGATGGATAAAATGGATACTAAAATAGACACTTTCATAGAAAAAACTACAAAACAAATAGACTTGTTACATATGGACCTGCAACAACAGAAGATCCAGATGACAGGCATAGAAGAAGCTGTGAATGACATGGAAAATAGAATACAAGAAGAGGAAATCAACATTGAGTTTCTGCTGAAACAAAATACACATTTACAAACAAAGCTGGATGACCTGGAAAATAGATCTAGGCGCAATAACATTAGGATTTTTGGACTGCCAGAAAATATTGAAGGTAACAATATTACTTCTTTTTTAACAACATGGCTCCCTAAAACTTTAGATTTACCAGAAGCATTCTCTAGAGCACATAGATCTATAGCTAATACTAACTCAAACAAAAACTATCCTAGATCAGTTATAGTTAGATTTCTATCATCTTTGATAAAGAGATGGTTCTTAAATCTGCTTGGGCTAAAGCTCCTGTTAAGATTAATGAAACAACTGTGCGTTTTGACAATGACTATTCTTCCATGGTATTAGCTAAAAGAAAAGTTTTTCTGCCACTAATAAGGGAGCTTAAAAAAGCACAGTTTAAAACATATCTTCTGTTTCCTGCCAAGCTTAAAATCTTCCTTCCTGATGGTCCTAAAATTTTCGATGACTTAGACTCTGCTTTACTGTTTATCATAAAAATAAGATTTTGGAAAAATAGAAGAAATGGAATGGGCTAGTCCTTCGTTAAAGAGACTGGCAACTGAAACTTCGTGGAAGACTTCAGAGAAGAAGAAGAGACTAAAAAACAAATGATTTGTACTATGTTTTTTTTTCTCTCTCATCATTTTATTTTATTATTAATCTTTTTAAATATAGTTCCTGCATTTCCAAGAAGCAACAGATATTTTGAAAAAGATTTAATCAAAGTTATTCTCTGTGTGCAAAGAAATGTTTTGTTTCATAACTAGTCAAAATATCTGGAGATTTAATGGCAAGCTGTGATTTAACTTGTTTCTCTTTCTGAAGAGGAAAAATAAGGTCAGTAATTTGATACATTTTTTTTTCCATTATCTTTTTCTTCTTTTCTTTGTTTAAACAATGACATTCTATTTAGATTATGTAGTGGGTAAAGGGTGGGGGAGGGCAGGGAGAGAAGAGTAATGAAATTATGATTAATAGAATAATAACATATTTATTCCTTGTAAAAAGTTTATATGTTCTTCAAATGCTATTCCTAATTATACTTTCTTGATTACACTGCTTATGCTTGTTTGTAAATAATCTGTCATGCTATAACTAATAATAATTAGAACTAAATAATAGTAAATAATATGTTTTATTTTTAACTCTATTAATATAAACAGTAAGTAATATTCTATTGTATATACTTCTTATAGCTTTCTCTTACATTTTTTTTATTTCTGCCTTACACCCTTTTACTTTCTACTCTCTTTTTCTTTACTTTATTAATATATAGAAATACTTTTGATCATATAGACACAGTAAATAATAAGATTTGCATAGGAGTTGAGTTGGGACAAAAATGTTGAGTTTTGTTAATTATTAATAATTTTGGGCTTGATTTCACTTACATAGAGTCTGTAATAACCTGTAGAATGCATTGTGAAGGTTTTGTCATGTTTAGATGCATTTACACTGCTAAATGAATGTTTGTCACTAGTTTTAATAAGTTTCCCGCCAAAATGTTAAGAGAGACAATCTGGGATGTGGGCTGTCTCATGCACAGTGTCCATGAGCTACTTCAAAAGCTTCAACTCTCAGAATTCTCACAGAGAAGCTGAAAGCAGCTAGTCTCACCTTTGACCTAGATATCACACTGACACATCACAGATACAGGAATGACACTACCTAATTATACTTTCTTGATTACACTGCTTATGCTTGTTTGTAAATAATCTGTCATGCTTTAACTAATAATAATTAGAACTAAATAATAGTAAATAATATGTTTTATTTTTAACTCTATTAATATAAACAGTAAGTAATATTCTATTGTATATACTTCTTATAGCTTTCTCTTACATTTTTTTATTTCTGCCTTACACCCTTTTACTTTCTACTCTCTTTTCTTTTCTTTATTAATATATAGAAATACTTTTGATCATATAGACACAGTAAATAATAAGATTTGCATAGGAGTTGAGTTGGGACAAAAATGTTGAGTTTTGTTAATTATTAATAATTTTGGGCTTGATTTCACTTACATAGAGTCTGTAATAACCTGTAGAATGCATTGTGAAGGTTTTGTCATGTTTAGATGCATTTACACTGCTAAATGAATGTTTGTCACTAGGTTTTAATAAGTTTCCCGCCAAAATGTTAAGAGAGACAATCTGGGATGTGGGCTGTCTCATGCACAGTGTCCATGAGCTACTTCAAAAGCTTAAACTCTCAGAATTCTCACAGAGAAGCTGAAAGCAGCTGGTCTCACCTTTGACCTAGATATCACACTGACACATCACAGATACAGGAATAGCAGATTAATAATATGTGTTAAAAACCTATGTCCCAAACATATACATTACTATAACTCATTTAATTCATCTGATTGACAAGCATAAATAATTTTATAACTCTATACTGGAAGAAATTGTCATGTGATATATTTTAAAGCAGTAGTATAGCATGTTTGTAAAATCTGGTTACTAAAATGTGTTTGCTGTGCATTATTTTGTATAAAGCAGACAGACTTATTGAAGGGACAGCAATGTAAGATGGTGCTCAGTAAAGATACAACTCAGTGAGATCAGATATATATATATATATATATGTATGTATGTGTGTGTGTGTATGTGTGTGTGTGTATGTGTGTGTGTGTGTGTGTGTGTGTGTGTGTGTGTGTGTGTTTGTGTGTGTGTATGTGCGTGTGTATGTGTGTGTGTGTGTGTGTGTGTGTATGTGTGTGTGTGTATGCATGTGTGTATATATATATATATATATATATATATATATATATATGTATATGTGTGTATGTGTGTATGTATGTATGTATATATATATATATATATATATATATATATATATATATGTGTGTGTGTGTGTGTGTGTGTGTATGTTTGTGTATGTAGATATGTATATAAATGTTTCTGAGAATCTGCTTAACTATGAAGTATGATTTATAACAATTTCTATGAATACAATATTTTATTCTATTGACAATAATGAGTTTGAGTAAATGCTCATATACAAGCAATTCAAGGTTTTTTTTGGAAGCTGTTAACTGTATTTACTTGACAGAAAATAGATGCATCCTAATATATGTAATGTCTGAATCATATTAGCCAAAGTTTTTGATTTAAATGAATGTTAGAACTTATTTTTCTCTCCTCTTGATTTCTAACATCAAGATTATTTGAATGCTATTTGAATACAAGTGTTTTATATTACATGGATGTATATAGTAGTATGAACAGTTTTAAAAAAAAAAAAAAAAAAAAAGGTTTATTTTAGTTTATATGATGCTGTGTTACCAAATGTGTGGTCTTGTCTTGCTAGATAATTGAATTGAAAACTGTTAACTTCAGTTAAATATAACTAGTATTAAATTGATAAGGTGGTAGCTGACGTACTGCTGCTTAGGGTAGGGGGTTAACTTGAGTGGTAAATACTATTCTAAGTTGGAGTTTATAACTCCAGGCTGGATGCAAGGTTTAATCCTTACATTATTTTCACTTGTTCATTGTTATTTGTATATAGTTTTGACATCCACAATATATTTTGTACATTCATTGTCACTACAAACAAAATTGAATCCTATATGAAATCCCATAAGAGATTCAATAAATACAGCTATATTTAAAGGCACACCTAAAGGAGGAGCTGTAACATTACTTATCTTGTTATTTGTTATTTTGATCATAAGATTCATAAGTTTTAAAAATGCCAAATGACATCTTTAAAAGGAATTTCTTTAAACATTAATGGATTGAATAATCCATGTAAAAGAGCAAGCCTAATAAGATATATTAATTTACATAAGGCCAACTTAGTCTTCCTACAAGAAACCCATCTCTTGAAAAAAGATATTGATAAACTAGCCACAAACAAATATACAGTATTGGTTAGTTCAGAGCACACTCAGAAAAAAGAGGAGTGGCTATTTTATGGAATAAAAGTATGCCCATTCCTAAAACCATTAAGTCTTATCAGGATGACAAAGGAATGTTTTGTATGATTACAATACAAATTAATGGGAAGACTTACACTTTAATTAATGTATATTGGATACCTGGAATTGGTATTAATACAGTGAAACATCATCTTGATAAGATCATATCATTCTCTATAGGAGATATTATTTTAGCTGGTGACTTTAATTGTATACTACATGAAAGTGATACTACCACTATAGGAAAGAGAAGAGTTACATCTAATGCAAAACATTTAAAGGATTTTGCTAATTCTTATCATTTGAATGATATTAATAATCAGATAGATTCAAAATCATTACCATACACCTTTTTTTCTAACAGATACAAAACTTATTCAAAAATAGATAGGGTCTTTATTTCTAACCAGATGGTAACAGATTTAATTAATTCCAAAATCATTTCATGTCCTATATCTGATCATAATTCAATTGTTTTGAATTCATGATAAAAATACTCATAATGTTCAGATCAAAAGGATACCAGCATACTTAACTCAACTAAAAGACTATAAAGAATATATACTTTCAGAAGTAAAACATTTTTTAGACATAAATAACACTCCTGAAGTCTCCATTGTTTATGTTTGGGATGCCTTAAAATCATATCTATATGGACAATGTATCAGATGGTATAATAATAAAAGGAAATCTTGGGATAAGGAATTGTTAGATATTCAAAGTAAATTAGACTCTTATATACATAATAATAAAGAAAATATTATGGACAAGAAAGTTATTGAAGAAATAAACAAACTAAATGAGAAATACAAAGAAATTTTAACTCATAAAGTTAAAATAACTTTAGAGAAATACAAGTTTTTGTCTTATTCAATAAGCCCCAAATACTTACATAGACTTAAAAATAAAACAAAAAGGTTGAATAAACAAAACCATATCAAAGAAATCTTTTCTCTAAGGAAAAAGAATGTTTCTAGTATACCAGAAATACTAGATGAATTTAGAAATCACTTTCACAAAATTAACCATAATAATATTAACATGGAACCTAAAGATAAAATAAAGGAGTTTATAACCACAAATATGAATAAAAAGCTTAATAAACAACAGATTAAACAATTGGACAAGAGTATTTCATATACAGAAGTTATTACACAAATAAATAAGCTTAAATCAAACAAAGCACCGGGTAATGATGGTATTATACCAGAGATATATAAAATCCTTTCTAAAATACATATTCATTAATACATAAGGTTTTTATTTTGGCTCAAACTGAGTTAATAACCCCCCCATCTTGGCAATATACATTTATTTCGCCAATTTTAAAACCTAATAAAGATCCAACTAGATGTTCTTCATATCAGCCCATCTCATTACTTAATGTTGATTATAAAATGTTTATGAATATCTTTGCTGATAGATTGAAGACAATCATTGCCGGCATTATAGATATAGATCAGACAGGCTTCATTGTAAATAGAAATACTTTTGATAATATAAGAAGAACTTTAACATTAATAGATTTTGCAAATAGGAAAAAGAAAGATTTAACACTTATTAGTCTTGATATAAGTTCAGCATTTGATTCAGTAAGTTGGGAGTATCTGTTTACCTTAATGAAGTGCACAAACTTCTCGGATGCATTTGTAAATCTAATTGAACATTTATACAAAGGAACGTTGGCTTATATTAAGGTAGGAACATATGTTTCACAAAAAACACCCATTCTTAAAGGTACAAAACAAGGATGTCCACTTTCTCCACTATTATTCACTTTAGTAATGGAGCCTTGGGCTAGTTTGATCAGAAACAGTACTGACATAGAGGGTTTTGAAATAGATGAAAATACAACATCCAAAATTCAACTTTTTGCAGATGATGTTCTAATTACATCAGCAGGATCTAATTCTTCTATACAGTCTCTATTTGATAACATGATGAATTTTAAAAGTATTTCTGGTTTAATATTCAATGAAGAAAAAACTAAAATACTACCTATATATACACGAAAAAATATTCTCATTAGTGATTTTACTAAATATGTACCCAATTCAGGTCAGATAACTTATTTAGGTATAATACTATCTAAAGATATTAAATCTATTATATATAATAATTATAATACCTGGTTTCTTAATATACAAAATCTTTTTAATACCTGGAATAGTATGTTTTTTACTATGGAGGAGAGACTTACAATTATTAAAATGATAATATTCCCCAAGATTTTATACTTAATACAATCAATAATACTTCCACCTACAAAAATAATTATCAAGAAACTGAACACACTAATGTTAAATTTCTTATGGGCACCTAATAGACCTAGGATTGCATTAAAGAAACATACTAATAGCTGGTCTCAAGGGGGTATTTCTTTTCCAGACTTTAATTTATATACTATCTCTTCTATTGTAAAAGTTATTACCTTATTAATAGATCAGTCATATGTCACAAAATGGAAAGATTATTGGGAGCTAATTAGTATATACTTCATGAAAATCTCCTTAACACATAAAAATATGATTGTAAATAACTCCATGTTATGGTTACTAAAGGAATTTTGTACTTCACCTATTACACCTAAACATATGGTTTGTTACCCATTAAATATTATTATTAGTTATCGTAACTTTATATTCATGCACCCTAAGTATAGAGAATGGAATTTTATTGTATTTCCTATAATGTATACTCAGGGTATGCTTTTGTCATCTACTTCTGAAGGAACTCATTTAGCTATAGATAATGATCTAAAGTACTGGTATCAGTTGATATCTGATAATAAAGTTAAAAATCTAGATTTCTTAAAACAAAAATTTGATCTAAGAGAAACTTGCTGGTTAGAGGTTCAGACCTTTAGACAACATCTCATTAATAAAATAGATTTAATGTCTATAACTGTTAAAGAATCTATTCCAACACTGATTGATTACTTGATATTAAATTTACAACATAAAGTTTCTGATAAAGATAAACTTTCAAACATACATAAAGTTATCAGACAAGAAACTTTTTACAGTGTAGATTCATACTGGAATTATTTCACTTCTATTAATGGGGACCCACCAAATCAACAAGATAAACAATATTTATTGGAATCTGCTTATAGAACTACGTCTTCCATTGCCTGGAGACTTTATACATGGAAATTTTTACATAGATCTTTTTATACACCTTTGATGATGAATAAAATAAATAATAAAGATAATCTATGTAAGAGATGGAGTCGGCTACTTTTACAGCATGTGCTTTCTCAGATAGCTTAATGTATGGTAATGGTAATGTAGAAATTAATGCTGAGTGGGCTCATATGTTTTATGACTGTATAAAATTAAAAGAATACTGGAAGTCAATTAATGAATTTTTGCAGGCTCTTTTTACAGATAATTTCATTATTTCTAAATCTCTTATATTATTCAACACACCTTTACCTCAAAGTGTTAAAAAGGTTAAGCTTCCCTTGTTATGGTCTATTCTAGCAGTGGCTAGGAAAATAATAACTAGAAATTGGATTTCAGATACACCTCCTTCATTCAATGAATTTAAAAATGTTATGAATATAGTGTGCCATATGGAAATAAACACAATTAGGACTAGAACAAATAGAAAAACATCTTATTTTATTGTATGGGATAATTTATAAAATTTGTTAAAAAATTTTAATTTCAATAGCATGGTATTTTAGTTTAATTAATTGATCTGATTGTAGTGGATGTCTTTGTAAATACTTTAGTTGTTTTGTTGAATATTATAATAATACCTATTTTTAATTACTTGTATAAAATTGTTATGATATTTCTCTTATATGTTAAAACAATAAACCTGTTTTGAAAAAAAAAATGTGCTCATACCTGCTATTTCCTGGTTTACTTTGCTTTTTCCTTTAAAACCCGGTGTACGGCGCGCACACCTGCTTAGTCAATGTATAGAGTGCTAGGCAGCCTCAGACACACCCCCTTTACTTATCTCTGCTAAGTTAAGGGCAAACCCTAGCCACAGGTCTCCAATCAGCTTACCGTATGCCTGACACCCCCCCATAATGTCAGCTAACTCTTAGGCCTGAACCAAGCTATTCCTGCCTTTACACTGTTGGGTGCTGACTAGCATTGAGGGGAAATCTGGGATTCAGTATCATTCCCCTCATTTACATAGGATTGCCTGCTGATGCATAGTTACAAGTCCCACACTGAGCCTCCCCCTTAGCAACCACTATTCACTGGCCATGTTGTCTTCTGCCTGTCATTGAGTTTGTTTGTGTCTCTTTCGGCTTTTCCCGGTTAGGGGTCGCCACAGCGGAACTCTGGTCCGCTAATGATTGGTAGTGGATTTTTACGTACCGGGTTACCAGCCCTTACGCACAACCTTCAACAAAGGCACGCCCCATTCACGTATGCCTCCATACAGAAGATGTTTTAGCTGAGAATCGAACAGGACAATGTCTTGCTATGAGGTGACAATGCTACAATGACAAAATAGTGATTTTGGTTAGAATGCTTATTTCAGGTTATTTTTTATATTTTTGCCCCGATCCCATTTGCACACTGCTGCCCTATGCTTAAATAGCTGAAATCAGCTAAAAAAAATAAAGGTTATTTATTTTTTTAAACTGTTTTCCATGCCAATGGCCATATATTTAGCCATTGGCATGCTTTACACATTATATGCGCTCTTTATTTGGAGCTGTCTTGGCTCCATTTTGTAGTTTGCAGAAATGTACTCGGTTACTAACTGAGTACATTTCTGCAGATTACACTAGTCCTGCACAACCGGCTGGCAGCTTCCTGGATTGCAAATTCACCTCATTTGCATGGTTTTCATCTTCAAATGGGGTAATTTGCATACAAGAGCTGCGTCCATGCATGAATAGTGCATGAGCGCTTGTGCAAGTCCTTGCACCTTATTCTTGGATCGCAGAGTGGACATATTGCCTCCTGGAGCTCCTGCACTGTTCCTGCACACTGTGCAGGGCTTGCTGAATCCACTTTTAACTATAACATTTGTGATGAAACTTAATAAGCTATCTGAGAAAGCACATGCTGTAAAAGTAGCCGACTCCAAATCCATCTCCAGACAAGTGACAAGTGGAGTACCTCAGGGTTCAGTCCTGGGACCACTCTTGTTTTGAATCTACTTCTCTGAAGTACAGGCCAACATTAAGGGACTCTGGCTAACAAAGTTTTCAGATGACTGCAAACTGGGAGCCATTATTGAATCCCCAAATGATGTGGATATTCTACAAAAGGGCCTTACAGAAACATATGCCTGGTGCCAGAGCCATGGGCTCAAGCTTAATGCCAAGAAATGTAAAGTCATCCCCTTTGGAAAAAAACATGTACCCATGAACTACCACATAGGTGGCAGGACACTAAACATTGAAAGTGTGATGAGAGACTTAGGGACACAAGTGGACAGTGGTCTCACTTTTGATAACCACATCGCCACAACAGTCAGGAAATCCTTCTACATGGCACACCTCATCACTAAGGGCTTTTCATCCAGAAAAAAGGAAGTCATTGTCCCACTGTACTCATCCCTCATTAGACCCATTATAGAGTATAATACCCCATTTGGTATGTACCTCAGAAGACATCTGCAACAGCTGAAAAGGCCACAGAAATACCTCATTAAAAGAATCACAGGCCTAAAGCAGATGCCATATGCTGACCGTCTAAAAAAGCTCCAGCTATACTCTGTGGCATATCGTCAACTCAGAGGCGATCTCTGCTTAACATACAAGGCCATGTCAAACCCTGAGCTGTTGGATACGCTCCACTTAAAGAAATCCCAATTCCTCAGAGCCACACGCTCTAGGGATCTAAACCTTATCATCACATTGAACAAAACATGCTGGAGGGATAGGTTCCTGACCGGGAGACTCCCCATACTATGGAACAGACTGCCCATATATGTCAAGCAGAGCACCTCATTGGCCCTCTTCAAAAGAAACCTTGATGATTGGATGGGAGATAGGAAATTCACCCCGGAGATCATGTCAGTCACCCTGCTAGACAGGGGCCCAGAGAAGTAAATATTGTGGGAAAAAATTTCCAGGGAATTGTTATGGCTAGGCTTGCACAGGCCTTAGGGCCGATAGTCTAGTACCAACCTATGAACCTATGAACCTATGCCTGCCAAAATGCATATGCCTACAATGAACTATAAGAAGTGCATATAGATAAAATCTACATTATCTAATGTGTGTGTATATATATATATATATATATATATATATATATATATATATATATATATATCACAACTTTCCTTGTACCCTGCTACCAAATCTAAAATGTACTTGAAAAATATAATCATACCTTAGGAAGAACAGAAGCCTTGTCTGCAGATAAATCAAAAGGAATAGCAATCTTATATGTTCACGAAATACACAGATCTCCTCACCTTCAAGTTCCCTAGCTATACTATTATCTTTTTATAGTATAGACTCAGGCCTCTGAGGATGGGGAAGATGCAAATGAGATGTGAACTCAGTAGAATTGCTGAATCCCAAACTTTTTATATCAGTGTTAATTGCTAATGGATTGCAACTGTGAATGATTAGTGGGAGGAAGAAGGAAGACACAAAAGCAATTCAGGCTACTTACCTACCGCAGGTGTGTCACTCAGGCTACACTTACAAAGTGTAGAAGTGACTTTAGCAAGCATTTAAATGGAATTGGACATCACACATTTCTCATTTTTGTTCACTAACTACCAAACTCTCCTGCCTTTGCTGAAAAATATTTAATTTTATCATACATGTATAGGGCAATGACACAAAATGCCTTATAGACTGCATGTCTGAGAGTACAACACATATAAGAGAAGAATGAATAGAATACATGGAGATGACAGAGCTGCATTGGTGAAACAATTGTGTGATCAGTCATTGCACTAAATATATAAGCCACACATGTACCAACAAATGAGAGTGCACAAGTGTTGGTCTTATTAATACTATGGATGAAATGGGAATAACGTGTATGCACAATGAGTTGCTTTCCTGCTGCAAAGTTGTTTCTGTGGAAAAGAGAGATAAGACACTCCTAGCATGTTTGTTAGGTTCATTAGTATGATAGTTCAAGTCCAGAGTGGTGTAAAAATCTGTAAGGTGTGTTAAAATGTATTTTGTAATATTGTTTATGTTTCCTTTTCTTTTAAATATGAACATTTGCACAGTGCGATGCTTAGCTATAAATGCAGGGAACAGATAAATGCTTTAAAATTAATGGAAGTTGCTTCTATGATAAGGACAGCATAGATTAAAGCTGTCTATTAAGTATGTGTGTGTGCAGCACACCTAGCAAACACAATAAAGCACACAGCATAGGATGTGTTGATCATCGTTCAAGTCCCACATTTATCTTTAATGATGAAAACTAACAAACACTTTTTACAATAATAATGCATGTTGGACTTTGCCTATCTTGTTTGCACATTGCTTACCTCTGTACAAACACAGTGTATTTCCACAGACAATAAGCCGATATTGTCAATTTCAGAAAAGATACTTTGTTACATCTTTGGTTTTCCATTGCACTAACAAGCTAAATAGCACTGAGTGGCAGTCATCATGCTTCCCCAACAGCTGTAGTTCCACAAAACATGCAGACAATAGACAGACATTGTCAATTTCTAAAAGGATATATTCTAACATGTGTGATCTTCAATAGCGCAAATGTGCTAACCGTTATTGCTTGGTGGTCAGCACTGATAGAGGGTAATGAGTGAAAAAAATTACACATGCTGCCTAGCTCTCCCTCTGGCAACATATGTAAGCTAATGGTCACAATGCAGGTGAGCCAGGGTTCTAACCCAGCAAGCTCTAATTTTTATTAATGCAGGTCCACTGTAATTTAAATAAAAATTAACAATATAAAAATAATTATTCATAAAAATAACTATGCATAGTAGATGAACTGAGAATACACATGATATCATATATATTATATGTTGAACTGTGGGTATAAGTACAATTATTGTTATAAAATTAAAAATTAATTTTCTGAACTTTCATGTCACACACATACACGTTTAACCACTCAACACTTTAATGTGTCTATATAACTAATGAACATGTCTGACAAGTTGTCAGGGCAATGAGCACTCTAGACAGTAATGACTAAAAAATACATTTGTTGCCTGCCTTTCCTGTGGCAACTGGTGTAAGTTCATGTCCATGGTACAGGCAAGCCAGGGCTCTAAGTTAGCACACTCCAAATTTTATTAATGCTGTGCCACTCAGTTTATAAAAATAAAAAACAATATGTAGATAATTATACAAAATAATTATGTGCAGCAGTGGATATCATATGAATTATATGTGCAACTGAGGGTATACTGACAATAATGTTTCTGTATTTAAAAAGTGTCTTTTCTGAACTGGGATGAACTTCATATTTCAGTGATAGTCATTTACACATGAATGTATACAGCAGGACCTTGGCAGGTCACACAAATACATGGTTAACCACTTACACTTGAATGTGTCTAGACAACTGATGACTATCTCTGACAGACATTTCTTCTGTGGCAAGGAGACAAAAATAACTATTTAGAAGGATATTTGCTGTTTTTTTCACATAGGATTGAATCCCACAGTATACAAATTGCTTTTATCAGTGTGTAAAGCCACACAAAAATATGTCAGTTCATACATTTTATACCCACAATACATCTGAAAAGTTAAGTCATCTAACAGGTACAGCAGCATCCAAACCAAAAACTAATGCCAACTGTCACATTACCCTTCCTATTTCATAAACTGCCTTCTTCTTCTTCTCTGTTTGGCATTGTTGCTCTCTACTTAACATCATGAAAAATTAGGATGGTATCATTGTTTGGGTTTGTCCACTAGCTGTAAAATACACTATCATGAACTGGCAGGAAATCACTTTCGCTATTGTTGTTTGACCTGTGTAGACATGGCAGGAGCTAGAAAGGAAGGTGCCCAATTTGGGTTCAAGCATAGGGTATGGAGGAGTCCTGAATATTCATTAAGGTCCTTGGAAAATGCCACAGCCATAGGTTTTTACAGGGGGACTATACCAGATCTAAATATAAATCAGAAGCTTGGAATAGTCTTGCCAAGGCTGTCTTCAGTGTGACTGTCATTCCACACACTGGAGAACAATGCAGGCATCATTATAATGAACTGAAAAGACACAAGCAGGCAAAATTCAACCAGTGGCTGGATGAGATAAGGACTGCTGACATCCTACAGTTGTGTAAGTATACAGATAAAGACATTTTAAATTATATACAAAGCTGGAGACAGCCAAGACTGATATGCATAATGGTCTTCTCTTTTTCTCTTCTCTTTATTTTACAGCTAACCAGGAGATTTCAGTGAACAGGGAAGCCCATGCTGAACATTTAGAAAGACTAAGAGAAACAAGGGGTTTGTATGCAGCACAAAATAATTACTATTTTATTAAAAGTATTGCTGTTTTACACATTAGTAGCAAATTAAGCATGCATATGTTAACTGTAAATTTAACCATACATGCTTCATTCTGTAGCTCAAGGTAATTGTAGGAATCAATTGTAATAGCATATTCAGATGTTGCAGGTTCAAATACATGGTAAAATAATTGCAAAATATTCATTTCAACAAAATTGTTATAAATGCCATGTTGTTGACTTAATCTGCATTATTTGTAAAAGCATATGTGAAATATATGCATATTGCAATGATTACTTGGAACAATTCTTAGTCCTAGTTTGTAGTTTTTAAAATCTATAGTTAAAATAAAACTAAAAATATATCAGTATTGTATTAATTTATTGTATATGACATATGATGGTACTAATTATCTTTTTCATTTAGATTTTTTTCTCTTATCATGCCCTTTATGTCCCTTTTTTTACTTTTATATGGGTCATCACAACATTCTGATGTCATAAATTTCTGACAACTGGCAAAATGATTTGCAACACAGGGAGGTAGGCCAACCAGTGTTGCTTAGCCTGCCATCCCTCCAAAGGCTGTCACACTAAAACCCATCACATTTTGGATGCAACCTGGCAGTACTGCCTTTGTAGCCCCTGCACTACCTGGGCCCTCAACATCAGGTAGCATTTCCCCAGCAGATGGTGCAGTGGTACCCCCTGGGAGTATTGGTGGAGGTGAGGAATTTCTCACCCACTAGGAGCTGTCGGTTATGGTGCATGTGGGCATAGAAGGTGCCATTGGTGCATGCCTCAGCTGTGTGAGGAGATGCTCATTGGCATGCTGAGAAAACAAAAACATCAAGCACTCCAACAGGAAGCTAAGGAAGGAGACAGTGATTACCATTCTGAGGGTAAGGACTAGATTCTCACTGCCCTCATGCTTGACAGGGATGCACCTCTGATGTCCCCTCTATATCCTCAATTATGGTGCCCCCAAACTTTTGTGTCCATCACCATCCCTGTCTGTTTCTTGCGTCTCCTGTTTGCACCCACTTCTTCACCTACTCTACTTACCTCAGCTTGACAAACCTACATCTTTTTACCAACACTGCTCTTTTACTGAAATAAAAAAAAAAAATGGGCACCTGTCCCTCAAAAAAATATTGTCCCATACATAGTTCTCCATTTTGTACATGGATCTTCCCGATACACTTGATTCAGGCAAATTGCCAATACAACATGAATGCGTTGTTGTCACCCATCTTTGTTGAGGTGATAGTTCAATTTCATCCAGTATTCTATCCATGTTCATTTTCCACTGTTGAAGAAGTGGATAGCTATGGTTCTTTCCTAATTCCCTCCTGCACATTCCTACATTGCTTCCCATTTGTTCTTCCACTGCTTGCCCTCTGAGTGACACTGAATCACTCTTGATGTTCTAGGACATGATGGTGGTTACCTCCATGCAATGCTGCTTAAACTCACTGTACTATTGGAGCACACAGTTAAAGCAGAATAGAAGCAGTACTTTGATACATTTACTCTAACATTTATTTAGACTGATGGATGTATACAAATGCCCATCCATATGAGTACTGTTGACATAAATCAATTGACTGATGTTTGTTTTTATACTTTACTTCACTGTACTCATTGCCTCTCATGTTTTCAATAACTTATCACATTTACTTATGTAATACCATCCTGATAACGTGTGCAAAAAAATTAGTTTGAGCTGGATTCAAATCCTATGTCATTTGTTCTCAAAATATGAGCTCTTTTCTCTTACACCTTCTGTCACAAAGAAAGCTAGGCAGCAGATGTTTTTCTTACACTCAGTACTATCCAAAAAGCTGACTGCAGCACCTCTCCTCTTAGCATGTTTGTACAGAGGAAGGTGAACCAATAAAAAATCACTTACTTCCAAATTAAGCAGAGACCCACATTTGCTCATCACTTAACTCCATGTAAATTGTGAATGCAATAGCAAGAGTACTTCATGCTATAAAAATTATGGCACAACATTTCCAATATAAAGTGCATTTCTGCCATAGACTACATGCAAGAGTACTTCCCAAGTTCAAGTTTTATTCATTAAATGTGAATCTTGCATCCACAAACAATTTGCTATTGATCCCAGAAACCATTTGCTTGTGATGTGCTGTGGAAAGAGATGATTGGCATGTGTTAGTATGTTTAATTCCCAGTTAATCTTCATCCCATAATAATCCATGTAGAAATGCAACCAAAGGGAAAGCACTTGGTAGTGAGGGAATGAACACATACTTACTCAGACTCATGTGCACTCTGTACCATGCAGTTGAGAATGGATATGTCAGTAGTACTCCCCAAATGTTAACTACACTACAAAATTAAATAGCACAACTGCATTGTTGCATCATCTAAAACGTTATACAAACAATAGACATTGAGATTATCTTATACATGTCTTAATGTGGACATCAATTCATCACAATATGAGCACACGTACATCAACACTTGGATACATTCTGATCACAAAATATGTGTGTGTTTGTGTGTGTGTGTGTGTGTGTGTGTGTGTGTGTGTGTGTGTGTGTGTGTGTGTGTGTGTGTGTGTGTGCATGTGCGTGCATGTGCGCGTGTGTGAGAATGAAAGTGTTTAATGTAAACAACATATTGAAAAATAGGTGTACATGTCTCACTTCTGCAACATGCCTTCCTGACTGTTTGTTGCATTTAGTTGGAGAAGCTGTGTTGTAAAGTACATCCGCACATTGGAACCACAACAGATAATCCAAATTCCACACTTTGCATACCACTCTCACAACCGAATATTCTACCTACATCATATAATGAGGATTTCATCATCTATAAAGACCAGTATGACAAGGAAAAGCATAATTCAGGGATGGTACAATTATTAACTATTGTGTTCTGAAGATGGGAATAAAATACTTAAATGTGGGTGAAGATACCACTACAGCCACATTATGTGTGTGTCTGTATATATGTGTAAGTGTGTGTGCACAGCCAGAAAAGCATAAGTCTGTATCCTACTGTCAGCAATCCAGTCCCATGCAGATCAGATATTTAGACAGTCATACATGTCTACACAACCATTTCATACAGGCCTCGCAACATCTTCTGCCAAGCATCCAGTGATGATGTCATCCTCTATAAAGTGTCCAGCATCAGTGTAAAAGTTAGAGTTGTGCTGTGGCACTTGCATTAATTAACAGGTTCTTAGCTTGTGTAACTAATTAGGTAGGAGTTCTAATCACACTGCCATCAACTGGTGTGTAAGTGTGTGTTCATTTACTTCACATTCTAAAGACCATTTTAGAACAGCATGTGACACACTCCCACTCCCCTCTTCTTCTCCCCAGACAGCGCTGATGTCATCATCTATAAAACCTTGTCTAACACTGTGAAAGTCATACTTGTGCTTTGCTGTTTATGTTAAGTACTGTGTTCTGTATATTCAGATATAGGTTTTAGTCACACTGCCGTCAACTGATGTGTTTGTTCATTCAGCAATCTGCATGTAAGCCCACAGCTATGTCAGACACTACTCTGAACATCTTCTTCTAACATACACTGATGATGTCATCCTATATAAAGTGCACTGTAACATTTTCCAAGCCAAACTTGTGCTATGGCAGTAACATTAAGTACTGTGTTCTCTAGCCTCTTTAACTGGGTATTTTGTTGTTCTAATCTGACAGCAAGCAACTTGAGTGTGCATACATCCAAATAATACTTTTGAGATAATTTTACACCAAGATGTGACTCAACATCCATGCCAGACATTCGTTCCAGCATGTTCATCTCAGCACATAATGATGCTATCATACTCCATAAAGTGAAATGTGACACTCCATAAAGTGAAATGTGACAATGTTAAAGTCAGACATATGTGGTGGTGTTACTGTTACATTGTATGGGATTTAGCTTCTATACCTACACAGGTGTAATGTTCAAATCTGACACAGTCTATGGCTGTGTGTGTGGCTGGTGATACATTATGGTCATTGTATAATCTTTTCAATCATGTCTCATTTCACTACCAGTTAGGAGAACCTGCAAAGTAGCCCCATTCATCCAACATCCCCTTTTACCCTCTGGCCACATGACATTCTTCCTGCAGAGGAGTGGAGGATTTTCTCATGTCAAAGATGCATACACACATTATGAAACAGAGTCCTTCCATGAGATTCTGCAAGCCAGCTCCAGTGCACTAGATGTGTAATTGCTACTTCTGTCATGGGGTGGTGCACATGGCACATATGAACAGATGCAGTATGTAATACAATCAAACAAATACACACATGTGCACAATAGTCTTACCATCTTCCATCATATAGATATAGGGAGTTTGGTTTAAATGGTATAATAATGGCTAGGATTGTATGTGATATTGGCCATAAGATTAATAATGTCCTATGAGCCTATGAACATTTCACTTGTCAATGTTGCTGTCATTGACATGCCGTGTGTTGAGTTGTAGATGTACAGTAGATCTACAAGAGGATATTACACTCTGTGATGTGAGGTAATGTATTGATGGCCACTGCTGACATTTGATTACATGTTCCTTCCATAACAGCTGTAGTAATATGCCTCCTGAGAGCTGTTGACATGGGGTGATACTATGTATATTGTTGGCTTAGTAAGACATATTTTTCTAGTGGAGCAGATCAACATTCTGTGCAGTTCTCATTCAACCATCACAATGACACTTGGAGTATGGCATATTTGTGCATGTGTATACCTACCATCATTAAATATTCAATGACATGCATTAATATAAATCCATACTGATTACATGGGCATATATGTCTTGTTTCATCCACATGTTGTAATGCTATGATATACAAAAATAGAATCACGTTTTGTTTCAATTGCAACCTTGTGGAATTCATTGTATGTGCAATTGTGTAGCTATTCCCAAGCATTATTGAGGTGGTCACCAGCACCATTGTGTAACTATCAGCATTTGTGTTAGCAACTGTTCTGCATGGACCACAGAAAACTCATTTGTAATGTGTCCTTATACGGTACAAGGCCACTCAACACACAGCTTTCCAGTGAAAAATATATATGCATATGTTGTGCAATTGGTTTGTGACTGTGTGAACAGTGTGACTGTGTGGCATGTGATGTATAACCAACATTGCATTTGGAGGTGTTGTCACAAATCATTTAATTAAATAAGTGTGAAATGTTAAGGGAATACACAACTAAGCACAGAGCTGTTTGTGCATTGCACCAGCCATGCTCAACTGGGACAAAAGACAATCTGCAAGCTGACAGTTTGTCTCAAATTTCACCCCCCTGTCCCCATTGGCCATCAGTCAAAGTATACATGCAAACATTACTCAGTTTATTTTCTCTGGAGAGTAGCTCATCTGTGCACTCTCTAAGACTAATAACACAGGATCAATGGGGCCCGACAACATACCAGGTTGCCTATACCATGACTTAAAACCTGACCTAGCAGACACAGTTGGATCTATACTTAAACACAGCCTTCAGACAGACTATGCTCTTGTAGAATGGGGTACAGCAGTAGTTATCTATCTGAACAAGAGGAGACCTTCACCCGATGCAGGGAATTATACATCCATAATCCTGACTTCCCTCATCTGTGAGGCAGAGCGACGATTCATCAAGGATCTTATCAAACTACACAGGTAGTCTCACAATGGTGTACTAAACCCATTTTTTTTAAACACTTTTACTGAATTATCATTTGTGACGTAGGTGAATTTACATTTATACAAAAGTAATCAAACTGTATTAACAAGTTAAAATGAACAAACATTATGCTTCACATATATTGTTATATATCATATAATCTAAGCCACATTATGTAAATTATTCAATTCCTGCCTCTTTTTTTTTAAACAAGAAACATCTTTATTAAACCATCACTTTCGACATAAGCAATCATACATTTATATAAATGAAAACAAACCACACCGATGCAATCCTAGTTGCAAGCATTTTATATCAAAAACCATACTGATTTCTTTAGGCTACATCATTTCTGCTAAATCTGGCTGATATCTTCAGGAAGGTCAGCAAGGGCAAGCATGTGGAAAAGAATGTCATCCTGCATAACGTCACCTGGCCAAGGCATTTGACAAAATTTCACACTCTGCTAGAGAGAAACTGTCTCAAGTTAGCACAAAAACTTACATCACCAAGTGGTTAGATAAATGGATCACACACAGGACTCATAATGTTGAACTGTGTGAAGTCACCTCTAGTTAGAGTCTAGTGACCAGGTCTGTATCTCAGGGTTCTGTAATAGGTCCTTTCCTGTTCAGCATTTAAGTCTCAGAAGTTAAGACAGCTTAGACATCCTTTGCATAACCAGCTTCGTGGATAACAACAAACTGCGGACAATCATTGCAGAAAGTATTAACACACAAAAGTGTTTGTTACCAGAGCCATAGAGACATAACAGATGAACAAAACTCATGATTATTTCCTTTTAAAAAGCAAATACACAAGCTAATTGCAATATAGACTGCACTCCTCTATGAGCAGACCAAGTGTTATGTTACCTGAGTACTCAGGTAGATAGTAAGCAGAACTTTCAGCAGCATGTGACCACAGTGGTGACAAATCCCTTTTATGAAGCACATATTCTGAGTATGGGCAGGCTATCCACATCAAAGGGCATTATAGTCCCATTCTTCTCAGCCCTCATCATACCAGTAATTGAGTATAGTGCACCCCTTTTGCATGTACCTTAACACTCATCTTCCAAGGATGATTTACTCAAGTGTATCATGTTTGCAACAGTGTGCTTCCACACATCTTTTTATTCATACTTAAGTATTCTTTGTGATGTATAACCATTAGGAGTTGACAAGGCAGACTTCTCTTCAAAGTGTTATTCAAGATGCATGTGTGATATGATGCACCCAGTAAATACATAGCTCATTGAGAGCATTGATGGCATGGGTTACACTCTTGCAAGTGAGGATTGTGGAATACATGTGTCATGCAAACCTACCAATTAGCCAGGATTGCTCAGAATTTAAATTACAGGTGTAACAGTGTCCCTCTTACCTTCAAAAAGTGGTCATTTTTGAGGAAAGTGTCCTTGATTCCCCTATAAACTACTGATACATCACTGAAGTTGTACAAGTATGTTCAGGCAGAACATGTATAATAACTCACAATCACATATTCTATGTCAATGACACAGCTTAATGGTGGTATTATTCTGATATTGTCCATGATTGTGTGTGCTTTTCTTCACTGTTATCCATGACCCTGTTGCTATCTGTCCCAATTGGTTGAAACCCATGCTAACATTACATTCATATTCAAGCAAATCATTTTGGACATCTTCAGAATACGATCATCCCCCTGTTGTATATACTATCCTTGCAAACTGTCCTCTCCAGTGATCATGTCAGAGCACTTACATCAAAAACAATCATCTCCATTGATATGAGCCCTTGTGTGATGGTCACATAATGTACAATAACTGTACGATGATATGATTTTTTTTTTTTTTTTTTCAAAAAAATTTTTTATTAGTTATATGAATAGCAAGACAATTGAAATATTATACATAACAAGAAGGCATAAATGAACATATAACAATTCATCTAGTGATAACAACCTTCCTGAGATTTTGATAAATTATTTAGAAATAAAACATACACCATATGTACACTATATACAAGTTAGGCAACCTGAGAGAGAAAAAAAAAATAATATTTAACATTAACTATTTAATATGTTTAGAACCTTTTCTAACACAACCTTTCTAATAGCTTTTTTTTTTGGACTCCCACCTAAGTATCTTTGAGCATCAATAAATTTAAAAGCCATTTTCTGGAAAGTAACCCATTTTAATTTAGAACGATCAATCCAATTTTGTATTATATAAAGTTTTAGTAATGAGCAAATAAAAATGATAACATGAATATCAACTTTTGAAAGATGGATCAATGGAATATGTAGAATAGCAAATTCCCACGTCAACGTGGATTTTTGATATCCCATTTTCTGCAGTCTGACTTTCAAAGATGTCCACGATCTGTGAGAAAAATGACAATACCATAGAATATGAAGGAGGTCTGCTTGGGGATGAGAACAGCATGAACACGAAGGGGACTTATTTGGGTTAAATTTGTTTAATTTGATTGGGGTAAAGTAGGCATCATTATTAATCATTAATTGTGTGTATGCTAATTTTTTAAAAGGGATAAATTCCTTAGTGTGTCTAATAGCCAGGACTTTCTGAGATTCTGACAATTGGGAATTATAATTCAACCAAACATTAGATAAAAGACAGTTGTGGTCCATCATTAAAGAATTAATTAATTTATATGAGTTTGAGAGCATTTTATCAGATGATGAAGGTATTTTGATAATCGTGTAAAGGTTTTTCAATTGTGAGTCTATGGGGACCAGACATACAAATTTGTTTTTAATTATTGCTCTTAGTTGTGTAAGAATTGGTGAGTAATTCCAGTTTACTTTCAATAACTTACACCAGTCAGATAAAGGCAAGTCAAGATATTTCAAAACATCTCCAACTTTTAGATTTTTAATTAAAGGATAGTTTGTTAAGTTCAAAAGTTTATTGTCCAATAATATATTTGGGTTTAGATGAATTGGCTGAACATGGTGCGAGATCTTTTCTAGTTTACACATTTTGAGTAAGGTTTGGAAATCTCTAATCTTTTGTTTAAATACTGTAGATATATTTTTAATAAATAAACTATCCAGAGAGATAAAGGGAATAGCTTCAGGATTTAAATTATTAGAAATGACATAATTATACCATAATTTTATCCATAAAGAGTGATTTGGATAAGAAGTGTTATTGAATTTAGAGATAGTAAGAAGTTTATTGGATGAGACAATCAAATAATAGAGATAAAGATTAGGTAAACCCAAACCTCCCTTGTCCTTTGAAAATGCCAATCTAAAATAGGAAATTCTAACAGATTTAGGGAACCATATGAATTTTGCCAAAGCTTTATTTACAGACTCAAAAAAATTTTTTGAAATTATCTGATCAGATGATGAGAATTGGTAAAGAAATTTAGGCAGAATATTCATTTTAATAATGGCCACCCTTGAAAGAAATTAAA
Source organism: Protopterus annectens (assembly GCF_019279795.1). Taxonomy (NCBI): domain Eukaryota; kingdom Metazoa; phylum Chordata; order Ceratodontiformes; family Protopteridae; genus Protopterus; species Protopterus annectens. The sequence goes on along the minus strand of NC_056727.1, from coordinate 847,380,903 downwards.
GGTTTAGATGCTTCCATCTGTCCATATCAGACAATATAGAGTTCCATAATTTATTAATATTATTTTGAAAGGAAGATCTATTATTGTGTTCTAAATTGATTCCTAAATATTTTATATTATAAGTAAACTGAAAATGATTGTCTGGAAACAAAATAATTTGTGTGCTAAATGATTTAAGGGAAAAATATGAGTTTTTGTAGAATTTAAAAGATAGTTGGAAACCAAAGAAAAATAATCAATAGAATTCATTATTTTTCTGTAATCAGATAATGGAGTTTGAAAGTAGATTACTAAATCATCCGCAAAAGCAGAAAAATGAATATTAGTATTAAGAATTCTAGGGATGTTATGAAAAGTATTTTGAGTAATAAACAATAGCAAAGGTTCTAAATAAATGTTGAAAAGAAAAGGGGACAATGGACAACCCTGTCTTGTTCCTTTAGTGATCTTTATCGGAGCAGAAAATTGACCATTAATGTATAGTCTAGTAAACATATTCTTGTATAAAACTTTTAAAAATTTATAAAGAATAAGGGAATATTAAAACATAACATAGTTTGAAATAGAAAGTTCCAACATACTCTGTCAAAGGCATTTGATGCATCTATAATCAAAGCATATATAGGGTTTGGATTTTTCTTAATGAGATGAAGTATAGTCTCTAAAGATAGAGTATTATCCCAAGCATGTCTCTGAGACATAAAACCTGATTGATCTGACGAGATAATTGAGGGTAAAATCCGTTTCAATCTGTTAGCCAGAATAGATGACAGAATCTTAATATCCACGTTAATTAAAGAAATGGGTCTATAATTTACTGGGTCAGATTTATCTTTATTATTTTTTAGAATTAGAATGGTTTTGGATGTGTTCCAATGAATATCTGAGATATCATTAACTCTTATGTGATTGTAAACTTTAAATAGAAAGGGAAGAACTACCAATTTGAAAGTTTTTAAAAATTCTGGAGTAAAACCATCAGGTCCCGGAGATTTACCCAATTTAAGATTATCTATTGAATCCGAGATTTCTTGTACCGATATAGGGGTAGAAAGTAGTTTTTGCTGATTATCATTAAGTTTAGGGAACTGCAAAGAGTCTAAAAAGAATTTTGAGTGATTGTCTTTAACAGAATTAGAAGAACCTGAATATAACTCAGTGTAAAGAGAGGTGAAAAGTTGAATAATCTCTTCATCAGTATTATATAATCTGTTATTATAAGATAAAGATGTAATATTTGGATTTCTGAAGTTAACTTTAATAATTCTCGCTAACAATTTAGATGGAACCTGGGCCCACTCTGAATATGAAGCAAGTAGCTTTTGTTCAGCTAAGGAGAGGTTATTTTGGTGAAGCAGAATTAAATCTTTCTGACAATCAAAAATTTGTTTTTCTAAAGTAGCATCATAGTTCAGACTAAGATGATTTTCCAACGAAGAAATTCTTGATTTTAAGAATTCCTCTTTCTTAAAGTACTGTTTTTTGAAAAAAGCAGCTTTACTAATAAATAAACCTCTTAATCTTGCTTTACATGCAGCCCATTGTATGTCATAAGGAATGTCATATGATTCAAGACTATTCACCATTTCATTTAGGATTTCTGAAGCTTGTTTGCAAATATCTTCATTTGACAATAAGTTATTATTTAAGGTCCACTTATTAAACATAGTTTTATTTTTGATATTGGGTTTTATGTTCAATTTTAGTGAAATTCTTGAGTGATCCAAAAAGAATCTGGGTTCTGTAGTAAAGTCCACAATATATTTTGAAATATAATCTGAAATTAGAAAGAAGTCTAATCTGGACCACGAATGATAGCACTTAGAATAATAAGTATATATATCATTCTTGTTTATACTTTTAACAGTGCGGAGGGATCTATTAAATTATATTCTGTCATCAAATCATTTATAGCCAGGGTAGATTGAAGATTATAGGTGCCAGTGGAGCGAACGATCAATTACAGGGTTTATAACTGCATTCCAGTCACCACCCACTATAATATGATGATCCTTATAGGATGCAAGAATATTGTAAATTTTAAAATGAACAAATGTTGTGAATTACATGGGCCATATAGATTTAAAATTAATAAGGGTTTGTCCAAACCAGCAATAGAAGCGGTAAATAAGCACCACCTCCCTCATCATCAAATTTCTCATCAATAATATTCCCAATGAATTTTTGTTTAATGATTATAGCTACACCTCTGGAGTTAGATGAGTCACCTGAAGCTATAATCTTTTGATCCATTTTTTTTTAACTCTTTATTCCAATCAATACGTGAAATATGGGTCTCTTGAATAAAACAAATGTTAGCCTGTGATTTAAAGATCATATGAAATAATAGTGACTTTTTCGCTTTATCTTGAATGCCTCTAACATTCCAAGAATCTAAAATTATGTCAACAGGCATATTCTACAAGTATAATCATTATTGATGCTATAAAAGTGAACTCAAGGTGCAAATCCAACACAATATTAAAAAGAAGAAGAAAAAAAATAAAAGAAAAAACAGTCTTTAAGTATTCAAGCAAGTCATCAAATAACATTTGTTGAAAAAAAGAAAAAAGGTTTTATAAGAACCATGAAATGTATAATAATGACCTTTATCCTAACCCTAGTGCCTACCCACCAATCCCCCTGTGATAAAGGAAGAGCAGAAGAACATAAAAAAAATTGTAATTATAGATAATAATAACCTCAAGTTAGAATACAAATTACTCAAAGGAAGCCTAACATAACATAAAGTCCAAGTAATACTACTGAAAATATATACAAAATTAACTAATTTCAAGACGTCCAACATGCTTAATCCCTACTTCTAATACTAATCTAAAGCTCCTATCCTTAAAATGAAATTTATAGTGATTAAATGTATTTCCTCAAGTATTTCAAGAGAAAGAGAAACAAGTAAATAATAAATAAATCACACTCTGCTTAACTAGAACACTCTATCATAAGAAGTAATACAATTAAAACTGAAAGAAATGTAAGATAACATATATAAGTATAACAAAACCAACTGGTAACATTATAATATAAGTAAATAAGCATAGCATTACTGAACTAAAGATAATAGTCATGCACTATCTACTGAACCTTCTTTAGTACTTTAGTGATAATTTCATTAATCAACATGACCATTAGTATGATAAAAGCACTAATACCTGTAGAATGAGTATTTAGTTATAGTTCAAATAAAGCAAAAACAACTACCAAGCAACCATATCTCAAAATGAAAAACAATTCAGTCTGGAGATGCATCTATTAACTAGATAATAGTAGTACAGGAACTATTCAAAATGAAATATTATAAGCTGTAAGGTTTTAACACTAGTTAATATACATGAATAAAGTATAATTATATTATTAAATAGTAACTTAAACAGCATCATATATATTGGACTGAATGTACAACAATGTGCATACATATAATTTTAAATCTACTTTTGAATATTTTACTAATGACTCTGTTAGGTTATGTAGCTATACTATTCTTCTAAGCTATAGATGTAACATAGCAAAACAGCATGAAAAGACAAGGCTTTTAAAGTAAACATTTTGAACATCTAATTAAAACAGAAACAAGCAAGCTAAATGCAGTAAATCTAAGGGCTTAAATATATATAGGTAGATTCAGCTAATCATGTTTAAAGATAGTTATTTCAAACCTTTCAAATAAGTAAAGGCTTTCTTAAACATAAACTACTAATCATAAATATCACATCCAGTCTCTGAGAAGAAAGAGAGCAGAGAATAGAAAGAACATGAAACTTTCATATGAACAGGTATACTTTGTAACATTTGTCAAATTAAACACTTCAGTATAATATAAAATATTGTATGAAAAAATATTCTGAATAGGAAAATATGTTCATTTCCTTACACATCCTTTAGAATTTTAATATATAAAACTAACCTGTTCATTTGTTTCCAGAAACATTTTCACTCCGCTTTATGAAAGTAGCAGCTTGCTTTGAAGTCATGCAGACACACTAAAAGTCACTGAATATATTATGTGACATGAATCTGTTTAAATTTAAAAGCAACCTTCATTTATGAAGAGAAAACACTTTAAATAATAGCCAGATCTATTAAAAAGTTAGCACTATTGAATATTTGTTGAAAACAAGCAGACTTGTGTATTTGAAACTGTCCTTCTTTCCTCACAAATGATGACATCACCATCCATCTCAGAGAGACTGTAGTGTGCATGTTCATGCAGAGCAACAGCTGGAACTCTGAGGGGAAGATTTTCTTGCTAGAATGTTGAGATGGAATGTTTTTCCCTCCAAAAATCATTTAGCTTACACAGAAGGCTGTAACTCAAAAGCTTGTAGTAAAATTAACATATTATCTATTTACACAGCAAGCATATGTGAGAGAAAGAGAAAAAAGTAAATACAGCAATTTAAATGCTTCTATTAATCCACACGAATATAACAAGCATATATCCTGTCACTGCACACTGTCACACCAAATCTATCATGTGTAAATTACATGACAAGTTCTTAAGCTAATATAATTATGTCACACCAGAATTACAAATCATGTAACACAAATACTGTCAGAGTAAAGAAATGAAAAAATCAAACCTTATTGTAGTTCTTTAACAGTAGAATATTAAGATACAGTGTCAGGAAGCTTTTTAAATGTTTTAAGAAAAATGTCTTTTGCATCTTTAGGATCTGAACATACAAATCTTTTGTCATTAGCTGTGAAAGACAAGGTATTAGGATAAGCCATTCGAAATCTAATCCCTCTTTTTATCAAGTCAGCACAATAGGGGGCCAGTTTTTGTCTATTTAATTTGATCTGTGCAGGAAGATCTTGGGAAAATGATAGTTTGTGAGACTTCCATATGAATTGTTTCTTTGTTTTAGCAGTTTCTAGGATCTGGAAAGTGTCTTGAAAGTTTAGTAACTTAGTATAAATTAACCTTGTTGTGGAAGAATCTTGCTTTGTACGCAGTGCTCTGTGTGCTCTCTCTACAATTATAGATTTTGAAGAAGCTTCACAATTTAACAGTGTTTCAAAGATATTTTTAGTCACAGATAAGTTTTTATTGTCATAAGATTCAGGTAAACCACGAATAATAATGTTATTTCTTCGACTCCTGGCTTCCAGATCCAATATTTTAGCTTGTAAATCTGAAATAGTTTTATCTCTAGATTTAAAGTCACTTTCCAATAAGTCTGTTTTAACTTCCAAAGCTAAGAGTTTATTTTCAATAGTAACAATACTATCGTTTATTTGCTTTAAAGATTTACTAAAGTCTGCAAACTGTTCTGAAAAGTTTTGTATAGCACTTTGGATTGGTTTTAATGCTATTTTTAGTTCTTCTAAAAGGAAATTTGAGCCATTTAAATCTTTATTACTTACATTAATAGTTTCTGTAGGTTGTCTAGATGATTTCAGTCTTTTGAACCTGAATCTTTTCAGGAGAGAGCATTGAAGTATATTTGGCCTTTGTAGGCTGAGTCTCCATGGAGTCAGATTTTGTAGCCATGCCCAGAAATGGAATGCAGTCAACAGGATACCAGGAACCAGGAACAGACTGGAGCAGTAGGAGTCCCAGCAGCAGAGAGACCAAGAATGTTCTGAGGTAAAATAAATCCCAGGATAATAAGTCCAGAAGAAAAAATAATCCAAATGCGTAGAAAAAGATTTATAAAATCTTTTAGTATAAAAATTTGAGGAAAAAAGTTGATATAAAGTTGTAAAAAAAAAACAAAAGTTAAATAGCTGTGAGGAGCTCAGAGAGTAAGGACTAGACTAGTTGGCGGCCATCTTGGAATGATCGTACGATGATATGATATGAATATACCCACACAGCGGGTGTAAACAGCAGTATGTACAGTATTATGTACATATGTGATTACTGTTCATACTAAAGCTGTATGGTCTTTGGTGTGTATGTGACATGCCCTTATCTGGTGTACGTTGCCCTGTTTCACTTGTCCTCTTCCCTTTTCTTCATTCCTTCCATTCATGTCTGTGGCCCTTTTCAATACACACAGCTCCTCAGGCTACTTTATTAATAATGGCAGTCTATGTACTTTAGATGATCACTAGCAAACCTTTATTTCCGTATGTTGTCCTGCATTTTGCAATGAGTTTACTTTTCTATACTGTATTAGTACTGCAGTCATTGCCTTAAATTTAGCTGTGATATACACTGTAGCTGTTCACATAATCTCACAGAACAAGTTTGCTTGTAGGTAAACTTGTCTGTATGTCTGAATGTGTTCAAACTGCTTTACATGGTTTCCTGGTCAGCAACACTATTGCTGACCATGAAACCTTATTTATATTCATGAAAGCCCGATGCGAGGCATGCATATGCAATTAGCCCTGCTGCTCATCACGCAACATATAAATTCCATGTATGCCTCGTGCAGAGCTTACATGGCGCTGGGTGTAACTTTTTATCAAGTTATAATGTATCGTTATTGTCTGCTGGTGTTGTTGATCTGCAGCTGTTGTGTATAAGTGCTGACCATTGCACAACTCCACTTAGTGTGTTTGTGTGAAGGAAGGTGAAAGAAGTAACAGTGTATCTTTTTGGAAAGTTACAATGAATTTTTTTTGTCTACAGCCATAAAGCATGTTTGTGCACAAGTGAGTAATGTGCAAACAAGACAGGCAAAGAAAAAAACATTTAGTTTGTTTATTTGTCTTTGTTTTCTGGGAAAGTCAAACTGAGTAATACCCACTTTCAGTGGAGGCTCGGGGAGAAAAGCTCCATTTTCTTGCATTGCATTATACTAAGTTCCAGTTAAACACAGAGGGGAATACAATAAAGCTAACATAATTTTTTTTACTGTGTGCGCATCATGGCACAATACGTACACAGGTGTGAACACTTGTAGATTCAGTAAACCCCCCCCCCATGTAGTGGTACACGAGCATGCACAAACAGGGAAACTTCTGTGCAATGCAAATTTTAGCCTAAGTAGCTGCATTTCATGCAAATTAGCCAGGTGGAGCAATCCAACAAGATGTAATGCATCTGTGAAGACTCTGCCCGTGTCAGTAGTGTATGCAGAACATTTTCATGTACAGAAGTCTATACTGAAACAAGGGGATCTAAAAGTCCATAAATATGGACATAATTCCCCTGTAAAGGTAAGATCACATACATAAATGTGAAAAACATGCATTGTGGTTGTCTGAAAACAGTAGGGATTATGTGACATTAATATTTTTTTAATAATTTCCTTGTTTTCACTATGCGCTGCTTTGCACAAACATGCTTAATATAAAAATAAAAAAAAATTGTAAAATAACACATACAATGTATTTTCAGACAAAATGTACTGTAAGCCCTTGTGTCAGGTTTGTATAATGTTAATGGTACATTTTTGCTGTTACACAGCTTACATGGCTATGAACTGTGAAGGCTGTCAGTATGAATATTATGCAAATGAGGGGTAAATGCCCTGGATTTATTGAATCACTAAAGGGACCAACCGTGTCCACATATCCACATCATGTAGGCTCCTACATGGTGTTCATACTGTCACTGGATGTGGATGACATCGGCGGGGGGGGTGTTATGTTACTTTTAGGATATTTCATGCTCACTGCACTTGCTTGCACAGTGTGCCTCTTGCTGCAATGATTTGGGCATAGCTTAGCATGTTCGTATGACCAGACCACCCACATCACAGTCATGCTATAGCCAGCTATGAATGAAAACTGGATATATTCAATTAATAATATATAGTTTTGTATAAGCTATGCTGCACAATGCTGCTTATAGCACCACATCGCACAATAAAGTAGGGCCTTTAAATCATGTCAATTATATCCTAAGCAGGTGAACTCCATCAAAATTAGCCAACCCCACATGGTGGACCTACACCACAACTGTATAAAGTATGTGTAACCCTTAGGATACTACCTACAGCTACTTTTCAGAGACCATTTGGGGACATTATGGGGTGTCACATGCATCTGCATCCAGGATACTCCACCAGTCCTTGTATGCTATGCTCCCACATGCCAATGAGCACATATCTTTTTTCCTTTCCTCCTGAGAGGAGGGCCAGCAATATGCAACACTTCTACTATGTAGCACATTACCCTGAAGTACTGGGTATCATAGATTAAACTCATGTACGCATCAAGGAACCACCTGGTGAACAGGGTAAAATCTTCATTAACTGCACCATTCCATCAGCTGCCAAGTCATGTGCAATGCCCAGGGGATTATCATAAATGTGTGTGTTGGCAACACTGGCAGTAATTCCAACTCACATATCTGGCACTCATCACAACTGTACCAGATGCCTGCTAGGGAGGATATCTCACAGGGCCATTTACTAGGGGAAGCTGGATATGCCTTGGAACTGTGGATGCCACCCATCATAAATGCACACACACACACTAAAGAATGCCATAATGAGGCTCACACACAAACCAGGGACATCACAGAGCATGTATTCCACCATTCCAGTGCCTCAATATATCTGGTGGAGCTGCAGCATGAAAAGCAAAGAGAAGGGATACACAGTCCCCCACCAGTGCCTAGGTTACCACAGCCACAGTCACAGGAGGACTCAGAGAAGGAGCCCCTTGATGATGTCTCTATAGGCAGACATAGGTGTGCCCAGTATGCCTTGGCTTTGACTAAGAGACAATGCATAGCACATTCACTGACAACCTAAGGCCCTAAGGACTGACACCTCTCTCCTACTCACATACATATATTAAAATTGATGCCAGGCAACTTGCACAACCTGTACCTATCCATGTATTGGTTGTGTACTGCTTTCATCAAACACAGTCAACCCTAAACTACAGCTCTGTCAACTGATGCTTTGCAAGGTAAGTTTCTAACCTACACACTACTTGTAAGGATTACTATAATATGGTATTGTATGTATGGAGCTGCTGAATTTATGCAAGGAAATATAGTGTGCTATTTGGACACGAATAGCATCCACATTGAAGTACAGTTACTCAGCCCACTAGTATGTGTTCCTTAATATTGACTAGGCCTCTTGATTGGAATATGCACTACATCAGTCAAGGGAGATGTTAAACAGTGGGGTCACATGATTGTGTATCCCAGAAGAATATTTGGTGTTGTTCCTCCACACCCAGCACAGCAGTTTTCCCACATAACTGCTTTAACAGTAAGCCATCAATGGTATATCAGCAGTCCAGGAAATCTCAGGGAGTAACATAGAAATCAATCACACATTGTATGTCTCACTTAACGCAGGAATAACAACATACATGTTTGCTGTTGATGCTGTGATGAATGACTACTCTCTGGCTGGCAGCTTGTGTGGGTCACTGGACTAGGAGAAGATAGAATGAGTGATGCTATTGATGGTTCAAATCTGGTAGTATCCACATCCTTTGCATATGAGGTATTATTATGTTGTTGTCTTCACATACTGCCAGTCGGTGTGTGTGGTGTAACATTATGAACCTCTGTCACGTATTATTTACATCAGACAGCTGGAGAATGCCATGGATATTCTGAGTGAAGTGCAGTACTGCAGACACAGGGACAGATGTCAGTGTCTGTAACACACAAAATCCTGAACTGGAGTACAAGTTGGTGTGGGCTGGAGTTACTTTATAATTACTGACAGTCCCACTGGGCATGCCCATACACTTAGTTAAACAGAGCACAATTCTGATCCCCCTTGATCAAAATGACCTGTTATGTGTAGATATGTCTATACATACATACATATATGTATGCATTTATGTCTGTCACTATCTCTGTCTCACATACATAGCATATCTATCTCTATGCATTTTCAAATAGATATAACCTATAAATCTAGTTTTATTTACACATACATAAATATATATATATATATATATATATATATATATATATATATATATATATATATGTGTGTGTGTGTGTGTGTGTGTGTGTGTGGGTGTGTGTGTGTATCCCCCTGCCAAACAACTGAGAATCCCTCATTGGCTATCAAATGCAATGGTTATGCACAATTTGGCCCTGTAAGTTGCTGCTGGCTTCCAAACTGCCTTCTTTTACATGGCTTGATGATGTCATCTACCTTAAGACTGCCAGCTGCCATTGTAACATCAGACTTAAGCCGTGGTGCATGTGATAAATATATGATCTGTAGTGTGTAAGACTATCTAGGTAGGAGTTCTAATCTCACTCCAGACCACTGTATGTGTATCCCCCTGACAAACAACAGAGAATCCCTCATTGACTATCAAACTGCAATGGTCATGCACTTTTTGGCCCTGTAAGTTGCTGTTGGCTTTCAAACTGCCCTCTTATACAAGGCATGTTGATGTCATCTACCTTTAGACTACCAGAATCCATTGTTGCATCAGACTTAAGCCATGGCACATGTGATACCTATTGTGATCTATAGTGTGTAAGACTAGCTAGGTAGGTGTTCTAATCTCACTCCAGGCCACCTGGAGCATGTGTGTATATCAGTATGGCATAAGTATGGTCAGTAACTTAGAAATAGGAAGGGTTTTGCAAAATTTTATTTTTAGCTGGTGAATTGGCCCTCCAAATGCCTGAACACAACTAGGCTTGCTGATGTCATCAAGCATAATATATCCAAAACTGACAGTACTATCAAACATGACGTGTGCTGCATGCATCATGTACTGTGATCTGTAGTGTGTACCATTACATAGGTAAGTGTTCTAATCAACATAAAGCCAACTTGCAGTATGTGTGTGCAGTGCCGGGTCCTGTTAACAGTAATTGGAAATAGTGCTATCCTCAATGTACCCATGTTTGTATGTATGGCTGTTAGAGCATTTTACATCAGCTTATGGAACAATAGGACATTTGACCTTCACTAGCATAATGGCCATACAGCCATCACAATTGTAGACAACTGTATACCCTTATTTACATGATCTGCACGTATTGTTCCAGTCTAAGAGGGGCACAGGCAGAAGCCATGTGGTGAAATGACAGTCACCTAGCCAGTCATACAGATGGCATGTGCTGAAGTGCACTGAGGTGCTCTGCAGGCCATTAGCCAGGGTTCTGTTTCAAAGGAGTGCTAAAGTTTGCTAGAGAAATCTCTCCCACCAGCACGTATTGCTAACAAGACATACTAGGGTAATGTCCTTAGAGTGATTAATACATCTACTATGCCACCTACAGATATGCAGCATTTACAATCAAGCATGGTCACACATTGTTCCATATGCAAGGCAGAGATCACCTCTGAGTAGTCTATATACCACAGGCTACAATAACACTCATTTCAGACGATCCCCACTGAACACATGCTGCAGACATGAAGTTCCCTTGTGAGGGACCATTCTGTTGTGTGAAAGTGCCAGTACTGATTTTAAAAGGTCCATTAACAAATGTCCATTGCACTCAGATATTGGCATGCTGAGGGAAGAGTACATGGAGGTTATGAGTATGTTAATTACAGATGACTGTGCTCTCATCTATGACATAGGATTCCTGTCATACCATTGGGTAGACATGGTGATCTCAGGCACATTAGGTGTAAACCTGTGTGGCCAGGTCTGTGTGACCAGTTATTTCACCCCTGTGTATGTACATCACACGTTGTGACTGATCAGCTATTTAGCAGGTACATACGTGTTACTAATGGAAATGATACTACATATATATTGGCTCCCTATTATACTGTTGCAGATGCAGGTTGTTGAATGCATCTTTGTTGAACTGAAAAGTGTGAAAAGGCAAAATAGCAAAGTGGCTTTTCAGCAAATTCTTTCCCTGGGAAAGAACCAGTTTGGCCGCTTTCGCTACTATGTCTTTTTGGCACTGTAGTGTGATCTCGGAGTTGGTATATTTAAGTAGGGGGGTGTGGGTGGCAAAAAAATCTCTGTTCTGAAGTTTCGACATTGTAAGCTTTCACTTACATGGGATCGATTATGTGTCATTCACTCTTCTGAGCGTGTGATATCATAATATAGACCCTATCTATTTGCATGGAGTTTATGGTCATTACTATGTCAACATGCATTTATTCATCAACACCCCCTTGTAGGATATTGACATAACTCACAGACTCCATGGGTGTTCACAATTTGCAGGCATCAGCCAACACTGTTAGCCACAGACATTCAGTATTCACTTGCATCATGGTTAAATGGATTCCAACAGTAGTGGACCCAGGACTGAGTCCTGTTGAACACTGCTGCTTCCAGATCAGATATTGGAGGAGGATGTATCTATGTTGAGAATGTGTGCCATCAATGGGCAACCTAGTGACCCCTACAATCATAGTACTGTGGATGCCTAAGTGGATTCCCTGTAAATGCTGCCTGAGTGGAGTATATAGTCAGATGGCTTGGCTCAGACCAGGGGGTTGTATGCTCTGATGTCCCCTCACCCAAGTCTTTAGTGACTGCCTCAGAAATGTCCACCATGTTTAACAGTCATGATGCCCCTGTCAGACATCCAAACTGTGTACAGTCAACTGTGTGTAAATCACATTTCTGTGTGCTGATCAGGTCCATGGTGATTGCCCCTATGGCCATAGAAATATGGATACTCAGGCAAAGAGGTCTGTAGTTCTGGTGGTCAGTGCACGCTCCACCTCTGCGCAAGGGTATAACAGTTGCTGTGGTCCAGTCAGCTGAGGTGCAGCCAGTGGTTTCAGTATGATTGCAGGGTGTTCCCAATGGTGTTAGTAATCCTTGTCAGATCCCATGGAGGATGCAGCCTGCGATGTTAGCATGTCCAATAGATGCTGTGTATCCTCCATAAAGAGAACATTTATGACCTGCTCTGTAGATATGGAAATTATGGGACAGGTTTTAGGAATGTCATGTGTCACATGTGGTGGAGAGAGAGTGAAGTTGATGTAGAACCTATGGGACCACAGGTTAGCTTTGAGTACAGCAAAAAACGTAAAAAATACCCAATGGATATCACACTTGTAAAAAATAAAAACACAATGACCATCCAAGTATTCTGAAATGTTTTAATCCACACACTAAGTGCTTTCACCATCAACACATTGCATCACCAGAGTACAGACCCATTATATGTGGCAGCATTACGTATGAGTTCACCAACAATCCAGGCGTTTCCTTTGAGGTTACACATGTAACTACAGTGTGTGTTGTGGTCCTGCTTTGTATGGGTGGCTAATTTTCTCAGTTACTGTGTCTACACAACATCACAAAAACACTATGCACTTGTTTTAGCTGAGACAATTGTGCCTCCATCTTGGGGGAGGCACCATCAACCCAAATGTCACCCAGCACTGTGCACCTCTTATTGTACAGCCTGATAATGGCAGTTGTCCACCAGGCAAGTTTACTGTGTCATGAGGAGCCTGTGTTCCTCCTGTCAGGTACAGCCGAGTTCATGCAGTTGTAATGCTACTGGCATAATGCATGGGTGCAGAGCTCTGCATACTTGCCTGTCCCATCGAGGGGCAAGGTGCAGTCAAGCTATATCAACCATCCCACAGGAAGTTATAAATGGCTTTGTTAAAATATATGTCTGTATTGTCTGCAAGGGGAGATTAGTATTGGTGGTTTTAATGACAGTGATCTGTGGTCAGATCTCACCAAGGAGGACCTCACATTGGGGGGCTGCAGCGGTCACTCATATTGGTTACACATGATGCAATACATTGGTTTGCCTTGGGGAGATGTCACAGCACTGCTCTAGGGCATTGTAGTTAAGGATGTGGACTAATCATTGGGCAAGGGAGCTGCAGCAGGAGTAAGCAATGCCATTGGTAGTCACTTAATGCCACCCCACACTATGGTGTAATGATATATCTTGATAGACATATGTACATACAAATGCATGCAATGGGTGTCTGGATTCATGGATCTGCTCCTGTAGCTGGCTATTGCTTGATTATGTGCCATTACAGTACTGAGTGGTACCTGCAGGGTCTAAGGGAATTCGCCGTGTTTCACAAAATCTGGATGTGTTTGTATTCACCACCTCCATTACCTTGAATGCTGTCATTTTGAGGTGTGAAGATGTGGATGGAAGTGTAGTCTCGCATGGCTGAGGTGCTGTCCACAGCCATGAACCATATGTCTTTGATTGCACAAATCTGCATAATCCAGGGAGGGGACACATTTCACAGAGTGGGGTTCAGTGTGGCCATACCCACCGTATAGCTGCATAACCATGATGTTGTATAAAGATGGTGTTCTCATTGCCAACTTTTTCCTGAAAATTGCATCTAAAATGCATTGTGTGGGTGCCAGTAGCCTTGGCTGGTACTCCAAATCTCAGGGGTGAGAGAGGAAGACTATCACTCATGAAGCACTGATGACTGTTGAGCAAGGGATCCCAGGCAGACATATAGTTGATCCCTTGACAATAACACTACACACTAAGCCAATTATTGACGTCCATCAATTTCAGTGTGCATGGAGCCATCATCCTAGGTGAGGGTCAACTGCAGCTGAAAGCTATGCATATGCCCAGGAGAGACACAGACTTGCTAAGCACATTCATGTGTCTGCATAGAGGCCAGTGATGTATGTCCCTAGCTGTATACACCTGCAGGAACTATGATGCCAACATTATGTTAACTGATATTCCTTGATTTGCAGCAATGTGTGGTAAGGCCTATTGTGTCATCCCACAGACAGCTATCTGTGAACTTTCTCATATGTTACCACTTGACACAGACATCACTGTGTCTCACAATGTAATCACCTCTGACTAACAGGTATGATTTTGTGTTTTTTCCTCTGGTGTTTGACCGGTGAAAGAGTGGTGCATGCAGTATTATGTGTACCGTGCACTCCTAAGGCAGGATTTTCTTACGTTTCTGTTTGGCAATCTGTCTGGCAGGGTCCTGCACACATGCAGGTGTGTGTGATCTGGGTGAGGTGGTGCAGGATGTGAGCTGTGCATGTTGGCATAATGCTTATTGTCATATGTAATGACTGCTGTTAGGGACACCATGGCAGCAAGGTTTGAAATTCAGTCACATCTGTCACACGTTATGTTTGTGTGTCATAGGAGTAGAGGGGTGGGGGCACTTCCAACATCTCAGCAGCAGGTCCTGCAAAGTTAGAGTAATGCTGCCATGTCCTTAGGGTTGACGGTCTGATATGCAGTGTTTGTAGTCACACCCTGCAGTGAAGGTGTAGATGGCTGTGCATGCATAGAGGACTTGTTCAACTTTGCTGCCATTACATTGACCATGCAAGCATATGATGCCTGTCAAGCATACTGGTTGTTGTATGACATGATGTGGGAACACAGAAGTTTCTCAGGTACATAACTGTACAGTATGCCATGCCTAGGACATGTGACAGCTGGACACACATTGGTCAAAGGTGGCTGGTCTGCTGCAGTAGGCCTTACAGCCATGTCATGTAGATATCGACCAGTTATCTGATGAAGGGAGGATGCATGACCAGCTGTGAAATTGTGACCTATGATGGCTCACCACCAGTGTGCTGATTGTTTCAGTAAGACTTGACATCTATGTCACTGAACATTGTACATTACATTGTGGTGCTACAGTAGGGCTACTAATCCCCCTCTTATTAGTTCCCTAGTGACATACCATCAACCCTGGAATAGAAAGCATAAGACATGCCAAAAACAACTGAGTACCCAGGTTGCTAATCAAAGAATCTACCTGGAAAAGGGTGTGTGAAGCTCACAGAGCCTTTCATGATGTGGGACAGCTATGTAGATGAAGAAATTTGCATGTGATGACAGAAGATGAATCACAGCATGGTATCCTATTTGAGTGGTGTTGGTACGACCAGCATTAGTAGTTGCCAAGCACCAGCAATTTTGTGGACTCCCATGCTTAACACAGTCTTCACCAGGTAAGTGTGTCCTTCCAGTGCACACTGCTTGGGAAGTATCCAACTGCAGAATACCTGTGTAAAACCCCCACCTTAGTGTGTATTCCAAGGCAGATAGTGTGCCATCTGTCTCAGCCCACCTTCTTTCCACTGCATCAGTGAACCCATCCAGAGTGTCAGCAATGCAGTGGAGGCAGTCACAGATGTCAGAATGTGCTGCATCCATAACCCTAAGCATACATCTGGAGTTCCATTCAGAATGTGCCTGTGCCTCCATGATGGCCCAAAACATGCTCCAAGTGACCCGTGATGTGACACCTGCAAAAGGTGGTTGAAGGACAGTAGGAACCCTATCAGTCCGACTGTGTGGAACCTCACCAGCTGTCTAGCTATATCCAGTGTCTACACTCACTAGAGAAATAGTTGCCACACTTTCCTGTTCAATGTCCCCACCCTCTGACTGTCCAATATCTGTGGCCTCCAGGGACTGGGTATGTGTGGGCATACTGACTGTGTGCAGTGACAATGAGGAAAGAAGAGGGTCATCAGTCTCTGGGACAGATTCAGCCCCTGAAACCCCCACCTGTGCCTCACTGTGGCCACCATCATCATCAGAGTCTGAAGAGACACTGACATCAGGTTGTGTAGGGGACAGATACCAAACCCCCTCAGTCACCTGTGATAAGAAAGGAAAAAGCAGTACATTAATACCTGCACTATTATGTTCTGCAGTACTAGGTTGCAATATATGTACCACTCTATACACTGTTGGCACTATTACAGACCTGCTGAAAACCCAATCTCATATAGTAGGACAAGAGGGCATTAATTTTCCAACAGACAGCTGTAGTTACTTGTAAACAAAACCTCTTTATACAGCAATCTTATCAGCAACAATGAGGTAAACTGTTAACATTTGTGAAGACTCTGCACAGTTGACACATATAACAACCTGTAATGTCCTAACAATACTGTCACGTCTAGCAGTGTGGTCACACTTACAAGGCATAGGTATGACTCTAAAATGTGTAGTCAGAAAATATCTGTGCAGTTGGCACTCATGCCAACAGTACACCAATCCAGGCAGCAGGCCTGGGATGACACTTTAGGGATTACATTGCTGTAAACCTGCATCTTTAACAAAACTGTGTTGTGCTTAACTAGGAGCAGGACCACAGCTTTGTCTGATACCTGACAGACTTGTGAAATGTTGAGGGAGAGGTAATGTCAGTACCACCACATGTTGCACCACAAGGTAATATTTCCACATATCCTACATTTACAGTAGCTACTGTGTTAATTGTTGCATTGGTCAATATCTGAGCATGAGAGTCAAACTGCAGTTTAACCCTCTCCCCAAAGAACAAAGACCTGGCACCCACATAAGAGTATGTACACCCTGAAACACTGAATGCTACAGTATTGCAATGGTGATCAAACTAATCTTACCTGCACACTCCTCTGCCGCGGAAACTGTGGCACCAACATCCACGATGTATGGTGTGATGGATGTCTGTGAACTGTCAAGTGTGCCTTGGTTCCCCATGAATTCCTCAGTGGCTGAGAGTGGTTGTTCTGCTGCAGGGCCTCCACTGGTGATGCCATGATCCCTGGCTACATATGCTGCTGTTCTGCGTGCATCATTGATCATGTGCATTGTGTGGTGTCAAACCTGCTCATATGTCCTGCTCTGATGACCTGTGGCATTCAGGTCACCAACAAGGTCAGCCCACAATGCACCTTGCTCTTCCCTCTTTTGCCTCCCTCTAGACAGTAGGAGTTCATGGTGTTGCCTGAGGCCTTCCAGTATAATATTATGCTCTGCATCCATGAAAGGTGCATGGCATCTTGGGTACATGTTTCTTGAAAGACAACAACATGGAAACACATCTCAGGATCACATACATGGAAGTACACCATATAGAGCTACAGCAAGAACAGAATGGATGGTAGTATCTACTGCTTGATCACACGTGTCATATTTCACAATGTGCAACCATACTAAGCATGTGGATACAACTAAGATATTAGCGATAGTCAACTATTTCTGTGTGTGCCATAATAGATGCTGCTGTATGATCATGCACCCAACACTAGAGTCTATTGTAGTGTGTCCCCTAGGAGAAACCCCCTGATAATTTGTCAAAACAACAGTACCAAACAAATAGCAGTGTGCTATTACAACCACTATAAAGGAACAGTTTCACGAGAACAGTGTGCCATATTGATAAAAAACATTCCACCCTTGATGTATTGTACATTCTCAATAGGGGTAACAAATCTGGATATCAATCGCATGTCATTATCACAGTTCTAACAAAGGCTTAATGCTGGAATCCCTATTCCCCGTAAGTATATTCACACATCTATATCCTGTTGTAAACATAAAATGTTACATAGCTGATGGAGTGCAAAACTTCCCTGTTGCTATGTGGTAATATTTAAGCTTTTGCAAACGTGTGTTCTTTGTGCAGAAAGTCTCATACAGAATGGTTCCCCATGGCCAGCAAGTTTGCATTTTAACATGATTCTCATTAGCAGGTGATTGCCTCTTAACCAATTGGTGGTTCTGAAATGCTAATTTCAGCCAGCACAGCTGACTTGTACTACCATCAGCTAATGACATGCAACCACAGTACAAGATATAAGGCCCTCATGTAGATTAGAAGACCTTTCTGATATGTTGTGTTGGACATTACTGAGGTGAGGAGATTACATAATTGCAGAGGGAAGGTTAATAGCAGCTACTTTTAGCTAGAGATGTGTGCACTACAGGCTGCAGCTGCTGCTGCAAGTAATAGGCATAGACAGAGAGTGTTAACATTTTAGAGGACAACAAGCTGTAGGAGTAACTGTGGAAGCTGTGTCAGCCTTGTTGTAAAGGCAGAGCCAGAGTGAGGGCACCCATTCCACTCCAATTAAGGTATGTGTTTAAGGTAAGTATGTCAGGCAATGGTATCACTAACAGAGTACTAGACAACATGTTTGTTGTGTCCTTGAGCAACATAGGGGATGCATATAACATTATGACCACCATTTTGGCAACTGTCTGGCCATGTGTGACACTCTGGTACTCACTTGGAATGTGTATGCTGCCAGTCCTTGTTACAAGCAGGGGATTTATATATGTATGTTAGTTGTGCAACTTTGCTAATGTGCACTGTAAGTTTGAAAGGATTGTGTACTGCACTCTGATATTAGTGGGACTCATTTGCATTATGTGAGTTAAAATCATCTGTGAATGCATATTAATGCATGACATGACACTTTATGTACTTATACTTTTGCTATAGGGATATGTGAAGTGTGTTCCTATATGCAGGTCTGTGACTTCCATCAGTGAAACATTTAATTTGAAATGCATTGTATGAATAAACAGTGCATAACTCAGTCATTAATTGCTGCCTTCACAATAATGTAATTTAAATGCTACACACCACTGGATTTGAACCCTGGACTGTGTGTGGCAAAATGTACTGCTTGCAAGGCATTTAACAGACTGATCTACTGAGTCACTGCTACAGCAGTTGTAGTTGCAAGATACAAGTACAAACATGCAGGCTGTGACACTTTTTTTACATCCATCATTATGTGCATGGCTTTATATGGATGTATTTCTGCACCAGGGTCCCAGTTGAACATGTATTTTGCCAGTAATGAATCAGCAGGTCTATTTGCAAATGTTGCTGATAAAAGGGGACATTTACCTGCTATTAGATACCTCTCTTACATCCATTATTCTGTGTTTGGCTTTCTAGCGGTGTGCTCTTGCACCACACTCCCAATGTTTCCTTTACGCTTTAAGCAAGTTTGTGCAATGTGGCATGATACACAGATCCACTTAAACACACTTACTGACTGCAACTTGCAATTACTATGTTTTACTTAAACCACTTGTTAATAGCTGTTTGGCGTGGCAGGTTAATGCACTAGTCTGCAAGTATGATGGTCTTTGGCTCAAAACAGGGAACAGTTTTTTTTTTTATTTTGTATGTGTCTATTATCATTTAAAACACATATCAATAGAGCTCCATTTAGCTGAGTTTAGTGAAGCTGCACAACACACTGCAACATGCAAAAAATATGTAAAGAAAAAAAAATGTGAATATAGAAAAGTGGTGAAATAGGGTGCAAGTAGGGGGAAGAACATAGTGAAAGGCAGGTAGGTATGTGCAGGAAGGGTGTAGGAAACCATAGCTGTCCATTTCTTGTAGAGTAACAACTGTGCACTTTGATAGAATTTGTAGAAGGCCCAAAAGCAAGAAGAAACTCATTCTGGCACACTGGACCCCATAAAGGCAACTCCAATTAAAATAACAATACCAGACAAGGCAATCCAGCACCAATAAAATTCTTTAAAATCACAAAAAATTACATGCTTTAATTCCTCAAGAGGGAACTTCATCAGAATACACCATCAATCCCATCAAACACTTAAATAACACCATGTCCAATTAATTACATCACTGAATTTCCAAAAATCTATTGGTCCCTAACTAATTAATACCAGGTGACGGTATTAACTAATACACAGTAAAAAAACTCCAAGCACTAATGAAAGAAATACTGGGAACTGTTTAAATAATAAAAATATATCAACCATTCACAAATAAAATATGTCAACAATTTACAAATAAAATATGTATATTTTTTGCATATAATAATTTGTTGCACTCAATATTTTAGGTTCATAGGTAGGTACTAGGCTATCAGCCCAAGGTCCCATGTAAGTCTAGCCAATAAGATTCCCTGGCTTATGCCACCCAAGAAAGTTAATTTCCTGTGCCCCTTTCGAGCAGAGCCACAGAAGTGATCCCCGGGGTGTATTTCCTACTTCCCGTCCACTCATCAAGATTTTTCTTGAAGAGTGCTAATGAGGAATTTTGCTTGACATAGATGGGTAGCTTGTTCCAGAGTATTGAAAGTCTCTGGGACAGGAATCTATCCCTCCAGCATGTCCTGTTTATTGTGGTAACAAGGTTTAGGTTCCTAGAGTGTGTAGCTCAGAGGGATTGGGATTTATTTAGGTGTAGCATGTCCAACAGCTCTGGGTTTAACATAGCTTTATATGTTAGGCAGAGATCTGCTCAGAGTAGACGTGCTACACAGTAAAGCTGAAGTTTTTTGAGATGGTCAGTGTAGGGCATTTTTTGTGGCCAGTAATCCTCTTTGTGAGGTACTTCTGTGGCCTTTCCAGCTGCTGCAGATGTCTTGTGAGGAACAGTCCAAAAGGGGCATTGTACTCTATAGTGGGTCTAATGAGTGCCGAGTAGAGGGGGACAATTACCTCTTTTTTCCTGGATGAGAACCCTTTTATGATGAGGTGTGCCACATAGAAGGATTTCCTGACTACTGTGGCAATGTGATTATCAAAGGAGAGACTACTGTCCACCTGGGTCCCAAGGTCTCTTATCACACATTCAGCATTAAGTAGACTTCTGTTTATGTGGTAGTTCATGGGTACAGAGTATTTACCAAAGGGGATGACAATGCACTTTTTGGCATTGAGCTTGAGGCCATGCCTCTGACAACAGGCATCTGTCTCAGTGAGGCCCTTCTGTAGGATGTCCACATCATTTGGGGACATGACTATGGCTCCTAGTTTGCAGTCATCTGCGAACTTTGTTAGCCAGAGGCCTTCTATGTTAACCTGTACTTCAAAGAAGTAGATACCAAACAGGAGAGGTTCCAGGACTGAACCCTGTGGTACTCCACTTGTCGCTGGTTTGAAGTCATATTTGGAGTTTGCAACTTTTACGGTGTGGGTTCTGTCAATGAGCCAGTTGGCAACCCATCTTGTGACATAGGGATTTATAGCTAGTTTACTGAGTTTAGCTATAATTCCAGAATGGGGGATGGTGTTGAAAGCCTTGGTGAGGTCAAGATAGGCTGTGTGAACCACCTTACCCTCTTCTACGGGTTTGGTGACTGCCTCAACAAAGTCGATCAGGTTCAGAAGGCATGATCTGCCTTTCACAAACCTGAACTGGGTAGGGTCCAGAGTTTTGAGGTTACTAATGTCTTTGTTTATGAATTCCATAATGATACATTCCATGGCCTTGCAGACCAGGCTCATCAGGCTAATAGGGCAATAGTTCCCAGGATCAGTGGTGGCTCCCCCTTTGTGGAGTGGGATAACTGTTGCTGTGCACCATTCAGTGAGCACAAAGCCTGACAAGAAACTATGATTGAACATGGTGCTTAATTGGGGAGCCAGTTTATTCTGATGTTCATGCAAAATGCAGCCTGGGATGTTGCCCGGTCCCATGGATGCTGTGTTTTTGGTTTTAGAGAGTGCTGCCTTTACCTACATAGATGTGATTACAGGGACTCTGCATTCTTCCTTTATAGATATGGGCCCTGTAGGGGGTGAGAGGGGGGTAATGTTAGCACTGAACATTTCTGCCAGGATGTTGGCAATATCAGTTGGTTCTGTAATTTTTTGCCATTGTGCTGTAACTCAGAGCAGATGTAGGTGTTGCCATTGAGATTCTTGACATAGCTATAGAATGCTTTGTGGTTGCTCTTAGAATCAGTGGTGATTTTGTTTTCATAGCTAGCTTTGGAGGATCTTATAAGGGATCTCAGCTTCTTACTGAGGCTGACCAGGGAGCTCCTCCACTCATGGGATTTTACTCTCTTTTGTAACAGTTTCTTACTTCTGTTGTAGAGTTTGATTATGGCAGGGGATCACCAGATTGGCTTCCTTTTTTGGAGGATACTGTCTTGGTTCTGTTTGGGATAGCACGATCCATGCACTTGTTAAGTGCTTATAGAGTGCATTTGTGTAGAATTCAGCAGTTGTAACTGTATTGTCCATCTGCATGGGTGTCAAGAAGTTCGCAACTTCTGTCTTAAGAAGCATGACGTTGGCTGTGGAGAAATTTTTTACCTTGGTTTTCTTAATGGAGGTGGGGGTGGGATGAGGATATCTAGGGTGATTAGCTTATGGTTGGAACTGACCAACGAGAAGTTGACTTCAGGTGTGGAACACCGGTCACTCATGCTGGTAATGACTAGGTCTAGGATATTATTGCCCCTGGTGGGGGTGTGGATAATTTGATCCAGGGCATTGGAATTTATGAATTCCAGAAAGTGTTGAGTGAAGGAGTTGGTACATGAGTAGTTTTCCCATTTAATGTTGGGGTAGTTGAATTTGCCCATTATTAGGGTGTTTTGTTGAACCCTAATATTTTCCATAATCAAGAAAAGAGGAGTGGGAATCCTGGGGCATGGTGGGGGATCTGTAGCAAGCTACAATTTGGATTGCAGTTTTTCCCAGAGTTAGTTGCACTTGAATAGCCTTAGATGCATTATGCTGTGAAACTAGCCTGGAGGTGTGGATATCCTTAATGAATATGGACACACCTCCATCTTTGGTGTTCTGGTCCAGGTTAGATTGCCAAAAATTGTGGTATGAGTTATAGCCTCATAATGCAGGGGGTGCTCTCTAGAGCCTTGAACCAGGTCTCAGTTACTGCACAGATATCGATGTTCTCCTTTTTAAGGAGTGCCTCGAGTGAGTGCATTTTGAGATTAAGAATTATAGCACTGAGTAGCATTACCCTCAGTTTTTGCTTGCCTGTTCCTGTTATGGTGGTGAATTTGTCATTTTTACCTTGTCTAAAAAAAGGTACTATAGGGGAAGAAGGACCCTTAGCCAGTATCCGGAATCCCATGGGCGACAGGTGCAGGCCATCGCTGGAAAAGCATCATGGTTTGTCTACCATGTCATCCCAGGCAGACAGATACTGGATCCCCTTAGAATGGCACCAAAAGCCTAGTCAGTTGTTGAAGTCAATCATTTTGTCCTAGTACTGCGGTATCATTCTGGGAGATGTACGGATGCTACTCAGGGCTAGGGTCATACCTGCTTTTGCTACAAGATCGGAGAGCTCTTCCACGTCTCTTTTCATGTAGCCCAAGGAGATACATCTCAGGTCATACACACCAACAAGGAGAATGACACAGTCATATTTGTACTTGTTGTGGAGTGACCTAAGTGCATGGGTTATGTGGTATATCCTGGCACCTGACAGACAGCTGACAGTAACCTTCTCCTTGTTTAGCCTGATGAGTGGGACATCAGTGTGCCTGACTATAGAGTCACCTATTACAAGTGTTTTGGGTACGTTGTTTTGCCTTATGGGCTGTGGTTTATTGGCACACTGAGTCTGTGGGCTATGTATCTTTTGGGTTGTTTTGGGGGTGGAGGTTGCTTGCATTTCTGCTTTGGAGGTCTCTGTTGCTTGAACAGATTATTATTGAGAGCCTCTGCAAATGTTTTTGTGTTTCTATGTGTGGATTTTGGTGGTGTAGGTTTAGTGGCACTATGTGATGAGTGTGGTGTGGTGCAAGTGTTTACCTTCTCCTCTGGACTGTCAAGTTCAGTCTTTGTTTGAGAGAGCTTTACCTCCAGTTTGGCTAGATAAGTGTATCTCTCACAGGTTGTGGTGTTGGGTGGCAGGAGGAGAGGTTTGTCTGTGTACATGAGGCAATTGCTACATTGCCCCAAGATTCCCAGATACATCAGATAGACAGGAGAGAACACTGGGAACTGACCATTGGACATGCCTGAATAAAAAACTACTTTCCTCTAGACAAGTGAGAAAAGTGAGTATAAGAGCTGTTTTCTTTAATTAAGTGAGGAAAGTAAGTACAAAAGCTGTTTTCCTCTAGGTAAAGAGGAAGTCTGAGTGCACTAGTAATTTGTAGCTTATTTAGTGCTAACAACAAGTTCTGAACAAGTGTGAGAATGAATAAGCAATATCAAGTGCTAAAACTAAGAATCTGTACCTTTATATTGTGGTAGATAGGCTACCTAGTGCTTACCACTCCCACTGATATGCTAGAATGCTTCCGTCCAATACAGAAAGGCTTGGGGTGCTCAGAAGATTACAAACAGTCCCGGATACAGCAAATCTGTATTTGAACTAGACTAGTTACAGGAAAGGTGGGAAACAAACGCATGCACAGGCTTTTAAACCAGAAAGTTGAAAGAGATGGAAAAACTGCTCAAACAGCCAATAAACTACAATTTCTGGGCTGGAAATTACTCTTGTGGTAGATAGGCTACCTAGTTCTTACCATTACTACTGATAAGCTAGAAGGCTTCCCTCCAACACCGAAAAGCTTGGGGGGCTCAGAAGCTTACAAACAGTCCTGCATACAACAAATCTCTATCTGGACTAGGCTAGTTACAGGAAAGGTGGGAAACAAGCGCAAGCGCAGGCTATTAAATCAGAAAGTTGAAAGAGATGAAAAAACTGCCCAAATGGCCAATAAACTACAAGTTTGGGCCAGAAATCACTCTTGTGATAGATAGGCTACCTAGTCCCTACCACTCCTACTGATAAACTAGAAGGCTTCCCTCCAACACAGAAAGGCTTTGGGGGCTCAGAAGCTTACAAACAGTCCTTGTTACAGCAAATCTGTATCTGGACAAGATTAGCTACAGGAAAGTCAGGAAACAAGCTTAGAAAAAAATGAGTGCAGGGATAATAGAATAATGCTCATTTAAACTAGGGGGTACAGGCATCCATCCTTAGCTGTCACATAAGTTCTCTATAGTCAAGACTGGTTTCCCAGTCCCCACCCCTATCAGAAACCTTAACCTGCTCCAATACCCAGAACCTGAAGCTAGCCTGAGTACAAAATAAAGAATGCTTGTACAGGGCATTGGTTTGCTTTCCTTTACTATACTCGTACATGTGCTCGTATATATTTTGCCTTAATTTTTTCTCAGTTTTCCCCACATAGTATGAGAAACACTCTACACAATAGGCCAAATAAACCACCCCTAAACTATAATGACCTGTTGTTATAAAATTTTCAAATGTCCCACAAAATTGTAAATCAGACAAATTTGAAATATAGTGGCATTGGGGCACATCCCACACTTAAAGGTTCCCTTTCTATTGTTGTTCTCATTATGATTTGTAATACTTTCAAATTAATTCTTCAAGTTTGGACCTCTTCTAAATCCAAATTTCAAGGTCCTACAGAACACAGCCAAACTATTGGGCATACTTGAAAAAATATCTCAGTACCTCAAAATAATATTTTAACCTCAAGGGTGTCTCTATGGTAATCAGTCACAAAATATAATTCATGACTCAGATTTCACTTTACACCCACTGAAAGTTCCTGGCATGTCACATCCTGATTACCAACAACAGATGGCCCCCACTCACAATGTCTTCTGTAAGGGAGATCAAATGAAGGTACCTTGTACTCTACCTGTTCAAAATATCTTCTTTAATAGAATTCATCAAATCTTTTGGGTAACCCCTAGTCACAAAAAGTAACTCAATGAAGTTAAGTTCATTAATTAAATCTTCCTTCAGGGTGGTCATATGAGCAGCCCTCACCATTTACCATTTAATGATGTTCCTTTATTAAAGAAGGGATAGTCACTTTGAAAGTATAAATAGGAATTAGAAAAGTGCTCTTTCCTATGAGGGTAGATACATATCTACTATTAATGACATCCTTCCTAATATTTACATCCAAAAAATGTATCTACAACAATCCAATATTGTGACTAAATGCCCAAAAATTGGTTGTATTGTTGATGTAATCACCTCAATTCTCAATATCATTCTTAAGACTTTTCCAGATAATAAAGATGTCATCTAAAGAATGATAATATGCTCTTATACAATCATAAAAAGAGGAGGAAAAGATAAAGTGCTGCTTCCAATATAACAAAACAATGTTGGAAAAAAACGGGGCACACAAGCCCCCCATGGCTACCCCAGCCAATTGTTTGTAATATTCACCCTGAAAGAAAATGTAATTGTTCTTAAGCACTAATTACATGTTCTTTAATATTAAAATAAAGTCCTGCTGGGGCAAAAATCAAATTCTATAAGGGCTTCTTCAAACCAGGATAAACCAACATTGTGGGATATAACACGGAAACATCTTTAATATCAATGGTTACAAACACACAGTCAGAATTACATTCAATACCCCCATTTTACTTAAAAAGTGCCACAAATCAATAAGTAAGTGCTGATATAATCCATAAAATGCTTTTAATTTTATGTCTACAAAAATGGCAAGAGGTGGAGTTTTTGAACCGGCTGATGAAACAATAGGTCTCAAAGCGGAAGGGGGGGGGGGGTAGTTACATTTTTATGGACTTTGGGAATATCAAAAATTTTTGGGATAACTGGTTTAGGCACACACAAAAATTCAAACAATTGCTTGTCAATGGCCCCCTGTAGCAAGTTATCCTCCAGCCACAAATCCAAATTTTAGCCAGGATTATTTCATTTTTGGAAACTTGCAAATATTTACCATCATCATGTAAAATCTCCAGCATTTTACTAGAGTAAACCCATTGCTCCATAATCACCACACCAACCCCTTGTCAGGTTTCATGATTCTAACTTCTTGATTCCCACTCAATTCATGAAGAAGGCCCTTTTCTTCCTGGGATAAATATTGTTATTATACTATCTTTTTATGTTGTTCTTGCTTAATAATTTCTGAATCTCCTTCTCCATCAATTCCTCAAAATTAATTAAGACCAGGTGGATGGGAGGGTTAATTATACTTTTTTTTCTTAAGTCTGCTTCAACTAATCACAGGATCATTCCCTAACAATACTTCTAAGTTTAAGTTCCTAACAAACAACTTAACATCTAAAACCATACTAGCCACCGACCCTTTTTTGTGGCAACATATGAAAAACCGTTGGGCCTATTGTGTAGAGTGTTTCTCATACTATGTGGGGAAAACCAAGAGAAAATTAAGACAAAGGATATACAAGCACATGTATGAGATTAGTAAAGGAAAGCAAACCAATGCCCTGTACAAGCATTCTTTACTTTTTACTCAGGCTAGCTTCAGGTTCTGGGTATTGGCGCAGGTTAAAGTTTCTGACAGGAGTGGGGACAGGGAAACAGTCTTGAGTATGGAGAACTTATGTGGCAGCTAAGGATAGATGCCTGTACCCCCCTGGTTTAAATGAGCATTATTCTATTATTCCTGCACTAAAAAGAAGACCCTTAAAATACTGAGTGTAGCAAATTGTTATAATATGGAAAAAATATACATATTTTATTTGTAAATGGTTGACATATTTTATTTGTAAATGGTTGATATATTTTTGATAATTTAAACAGTTCCCAGTATTTTTTTCATTAGTGCTTTTTTTACTGTGTATTAGTTAATACAGCCTCCTGGTATTAATTAGTTAGACACCAATAGATTTTGGAATTTCAGTGATAGAATTAATTGGACATGGTTATGGTGATATTTAAGTGTTTGATGGGAGTGATGGTGTATTCTGATGAAGTTCCCCATTGAGGAATGAAAGCGCTTAATCTTTTGTGATATTAAAGAATTTTATTGGTGCCTGATTGCCTTGTCTGGTATTGTTATTTTAATTGGAGTTGCCTTTATTGGGTCCAGTGTGCCGGACTGGGTTTCTTCTTGGTTTTGGTTCAGTTTGTTTTGACTCAGTCTTTCCCTTGTATTGCTTCATTGGTTTTGGTTTACTTTTTCTGGTGGATATGACAGGATCTGGAATCCGAGGCAATGTTCCAGTTTCCATGGATGAACACACTTTTTTTGGGTGAATTAACTAAATTAGTGAACATGTTTTCGCAAGGTGAACCTCTGTGACAGATGGTGAAGTTTCCATCCCCTGTTTTCAGCCAAGACAGGGTGAAGTTACATCACTTCCTGCTTCTCAGGCAGCGGTAAGCAGTGGTGTTTGTTTTTTCTCTACAATGGTGTCTACGAGGGGTGCTGTGAATATAAACACAGTTCCGAGCTTCCAGGTGGTGTACACACCAGAATTTGTGAACACGGGCTAATAAATCAGCAAGAAGGAACTGATGAACAATATACTTACATGGATTTAAATGCTTGGCTAAAACATGGTGTAGTTAATAGTCTGAAACCCCCTAGGAAAGAGCAGTCTTTTTATCAAGGTATGATTTGCAAACTAAAAGACAATCTTAGAAAGTTCAAATCCTTGATATTAGACAATTCATTTTTTGAACAAAGTATTGGGCAGAATCATGTTCCAAAGGAGTTGAGAGTTATCAAGTTTCTGAACAGTGTTGTGGATGGGTCAGAATCTGTAATGAACTTGTATGCATTTTAAATGATTGTGGATTGTCACTAATATGGGCTGTTATTAAGAACAATGAACTGGACATGTTACATAAGGAGATTTTAGAACTTAATCAAATGATTGAGAATGATTTGTTACACTCTATTAATGAATACAAATGTAAATATTTTAATGTTCTTAAGGATGTCAATAGTGCTATGGACAAAAATAAGAAAAGGAAGTTGAATAAATTAGAATGGGATGATAATGAGTACAATGAATGTAAGGCATATTCAGCTTTTTTACTTAAAGTAAGTGGTTCTGCTGGCTCCCAGAATGCTGTTTTTTAAAATAATTTGACCAGTCTCAGGGGTGATATTAGGGAGACCAATAGTGCCAATAATGGTGATTTGAGACAGAAGGGAGCCCCTTTAAACAAACTCCCTGTAAGGCGGTCACAAAAGCTTCAGAACCTGCCAAGCCAGCCATCTTATGCCCAGGTGACATGAAAAACATCTTAACAACCCCATTTCCATTGGGTACAGAGGGGGAGTGGTGAAGTTTACTAGATGCAGACTTTTTAGAGCCTAATCATCTGGAAGGGTAAAGGACTGATAAAGCGGTTATCCATATAGAAGGACCTGTTTATACTTGGGACAACTTCCATATTTTTAATTATAGTGATCTAGATCTGACAAATATACATTTTGAGCTTTTTTAAAAAGGTTTTTCATACGTTCCCACAAAAAAGGGTCAGTGGCTAATATGATTTTAGATGTTAAGTTGTTTGTTAGGAACTTAAACCTGGAAGTATTGCTAAGGAATTGTCTTGTGATTAGTGGAGATGGACTTAAGAAAAAAGGTATAATTACCACTCCCATCCACCCAGTCATAGTTAATTTTGAGGCATTGGTAGAGAAGGACATTTGGAAATTATTAAGCAAGAACATCAAAAAAGATGGTATAATAACAATTTAACCCAGGAAGAAAAGGGCCTTCTTCGTGAATTGAGTGGGAATCAAGAAGTTAGAATCATGAAACCAGACAAGGTGGTGGGGTGGTGATCATGGAGCAAAGGGTCAACTCTAGTAAAATGCTGGAGATTTTACACGGTGATGGTAAATATTTGCAAGTTTCTAAAAATGAAATAAACCTGGCTTATAAAAATTTGGATTTGAGGCTGGAGGATAACTTGCTACAGGGGGCCATTGACAAGCAATTGCTTGGATTTTTGAGTGTGTCTAAACCAGTCATCCCAGGGATTTTTGGTACTCCAAAAGTCCATAAAAACTTGACTAACCCCCCTTTGGGACCTATTGTTTCATTAGCCAGCTCAAAAACTCAACCTCTTGCCATTTTGTAGATACAAAATTAAAACATTTTTATGAATTATATCAGCATATCCTTATTGAATTCTGGAACTTAAGTAAAATGGGAGAAAATTAATTTAATTCTTACTATGTGTTTGTAACCATTGATATTAAAGAACTTTTCAGTGTTATACCTCACAATGTTTGTTTATCCTGGTTTGAAGAAGCCCTTATAAGAATTAGATTTTTTTTTGCCCCAACAGGACTTTAGGTTAATATTAGAGAATATGGAATTAGTGCTTAAGAACAATTACATTTTCTTGCAGGGCAAATATTGTAAACAATTGGATGGGGTAGCCATGGGGGGCTAGTGTGCCCCAGTTTTTGCCAACATTGTTTTGTTATATTGGGAGCAGCACTTTGTCTTTTCCTCTCCTTTTTATGATAGTATAAGAGAATATTCCCATTTTTTGGATGACATCTTTATTATTTGGAAAGGTCTAAAGAATGATATTGAGACTTTTGTTGATTGCATCAACAATACAACCATTTTTTTGGGATTTAGTCACAATATTGGATTGTTGGAGATGCATTTTTTGGATGTAAATATTAGGAAAGATGTCATTGATAGTAGATATGTATCTACCCTGCACAGGAAAGAACACTTTTCTAATTCCTGTTTACATTTTCAAAGTGACCATCCATTCTTTCAATAAAGGAACATTGTTAATGGGCAAATGGTGAGGGCCACTCGTATGACCACCCTGAAGGAAGATTTATTTAATGAATTGAATTTCATTGAGAAAACTTTTGTGACTAGGGGTTACCCAAAAGATTTGGTCAGTTCCATTAAAAATATATATTTTGAACAGGTGGGATATAAGCCACCATCATTTGATGTCCCTTAGAGAAGAAATTGTGAGTGTGGGGCCACCTGTTGTTGGTAATCAGGATGTGGCACCCAAGGGACATTCAGTGGGTGTTAGGTGAAATCTGAGTCAAGAATTATATTTTGTGACTGATTATCATAGAGACACCCAGGAGGTTAAAAATATTATTCTGAGGTATTGGGATCTTTTTTCAAGTATGCCCAATAGTTTGGATGTGTTCTCTAGGATGTTGAAATTTGGATTTAGAAGAGGTCCAAACTTAAAAAATTATTTTGAAAGTATCACAAATCGTAATGTGAACAACAATAGAAAGGGCACTTTTAATTGTGGAATGTGCCCCCAATGCCGCTATATTTCAAATTTGTCTGAATTACAATTTTGTCGGACATTTGAAAAATTTATAGTAACAGGTCATTATAGTTATTACACCAAAGGGGCGATTTATTTGGCCTATTGTGTAGAATGGGGAAACCCGATAGAAAATTAAGACATAGAATATATGATCACATGTGTGAGAATAGTAAAGGAAAGCAAACCAATGCCCTTTACAAGTATTCTTTAATTTGTACCCAGGCTAGCTTCAGGTTCTGGGTATTGGAAAAGGTTAAGGTTTCTGACAGGGTTGAGGACTGGGAAACCAGTCTTGAGTATAGAGAACTTATGTGACATCTAAGGATGGATGCCTGAACCCCCTGGTTTAAATCAGCATTATTCTATTATCCCTGCACTAAAAAGATCATTAAAATATTTAGTGTAACACGTTATTATATGCAAAAATATATGCATATTTTATTTGTAAATGGTTGACATATTTTATTTGTAAATGGTTGATTTATTGTTATAATTTAAACAGTTCCCAATATATTTTTCACTAGTGCTTGTAGTTTTTTTACTGTGTTTTAATTAATACAGGCACCTGGTATAAATTATTTAGGGACCAATGATGTAATTAATTGGACATGGTTATGGTGTTATTTAAGTGTTTGACGGGAGTGATGGTATATTCTGATGAAGTTCTCTGTTGAGGAATGAAAGCACTTAATCTTTTGTGATGTTAAAGAATTTTATTAGTGTTGGATTGTCTTGTCTGGTATTGTTGTTTTAATTGGAGTTGCCTTAATTGGGTTCAGTCTGCCAGACTGAGTTTTGTCTTGGTTTTAGGTCAGTTAGGTTTGAATCAGTCTTTCCACTGGATTGCTTCATTAGAATTTGTAGATGACTTTGGACTCTAACACCCAGAGAGAGGGGTGAAGACAACATAATTGTATTGTCAAGCCAATTCAACCAAATTATGTGTGTACAGTGGACACGTGCAAAAGGAAGAGGTATGTATGGGATGATACATTTTTTTTGGGGACAGGTGCCCATTATTTTTTTTTAGATGAGAGTGGTATATTGGGGAAGGGACATAGGTATGTGTGGGAAAGGTAAGTTGGGTAGGCGAGGAAGCTTTTCAGACAGACAAGACAGAAAAGAGAGCAGACAGGGATGGTGTGGGACACAAGAGGGTGGTGAACTCCTTGGAAGGTGAAGGTGTTGTGGGATCTTAGTCCAATGTGACTCCACAAGGTAGGAATGTGACTCACCTCCCCATCCATTGGACTGATGACACTGCTGCACCCCTGCTCCTAGGGTGGCAGTGGTGCCGGCTGGGCAGTGCAGTGAGCCTGACCTCCAGGATGGCCAGCATGCTCTCCATCTGACACAGGCATTTTCAAAACCTATGGTGGATGATCTCACTCATCAAACCCAGCAGTTCTTCAAGGGTGACAATCCCCCCACCACTCCCAGAGGAGTCCCCTGGGGTGGAAGTACCCGATGCCACAGATAGTGGAGGGACAGCCGAGTGGGCACCACCAGGCTGGGTTGCAGATGTACTGGGACTTGGTGCCACAGCCAGAGGAGGCAAGGTAGGCAGATCACAAGGAACTGGCCGACCTTGACGTGTTGTAGTAAAGTTGTTATAACAATAAGTTTAGGTTAGTAATAACCAAACCAATGTTAGCACTAACAGAATCGAACATAATATTTATTAATTCAATACATATTAAGGTATAGTATGTGTAACACAACATTAAGTAACAGAACAGTCAGTATGTTGACAGCAAGCCAGTATGAATTAAACCATATAGCCAACAAAACAGTTAAACAAAATATGTTAATATTAAATAATAATAATAATAATAATAAATGACAATAATAAATTAAAGAAGATTACAGGTGGGGAAAGAGAGAAAAACATACAATTAGTTAACTTGCAGGTAATATTACTACACTGAGTACTACTACATACTTTTACAGGTCTACAGTGTCAGTTGTGAGTACACTGACTACAAATCTTCTATAGCTGATGTAGCATGTACATAACTCTCAAGCTGCTAATATGGGACAGTATGGAAGAAGCACTAACAAATGCAGGTACATAACTACAAAGAACAGTTTCACATAATGTGGACTTACATAACTACCAAGGTGTTCTGTAAACAGATTTGAAAATATATTGCATTCTACATAATCATTTATGTAGTAATCATGGAACAGACAGATTAGGCAGTTGTAATTACATTACAAAAAATTGTGACAGTTGAGAGGTAAGTTTGCGAACATTAAGTAAACTAGACAGCCATCATGCCTCAGTTGGCAGGCATGGGAGCAGAACCCAAAAGCTGTGTCTGCAGGGGACATCTGCAAATACTGTAACAATTGACTGCAGCAGCTTAGAACAGACATCCAGTGACTACAGCCCTACTGCAATTATTAAGAGAGATTTATTTAGGAAAACACAATGCTGCTTAACACTTTATTGGTATTGCTGTTAATTATCTGTGAAGTCTACATAAAATACCTGTCCATAAATTGGGCTACCTCACCCATATACCTTTTGTTCCTGAAGTGGGAAGAAAAAAGAGCATTATGTGACTGATATTGGCCTGGAGACAACATTGAACCATTCTATGAGTTGATTAATACATTTTTCAAGCCACTACATTTGCATTCTACAGCTATTACAGTTTT
Organism: Protopterus annectens; assembly: GCF_019279795.1. Classification (NCBI taxonomy): domain Eukaryota; kingdom Metazoa; phylum Chordata; order Ceratodontiformes; family Protopteridae; genus Protopterus; species Protopterus annectens. The sequence continues at coordinate 847,346,842 of NC_056727.1, read as the reverse complement.
ACACTTGACTGCAGTGACATTAGAACAGACATGCAATGAATACAGCCCTACTGCAAATATTAAGATGGATTTATATAGGAAAGCACAATGCTGCTTAACACTTTATTGATATTGTTGTTAATTATCTGTGAAGTCTACACACAATATCAGCCCATAAAGTAGGCTACCTCACACATATACCTTTTTTTTCCTGGAGTGGGAGAAAAAGAGAGAATTATATGACTGGCGCTGGCCTTTAGACAGCCTTGAACTAAAATATGAGTTGAGCAATACATTTTTCTGGCCATTACTTTTGCATTCTACAGTTATTACGGTTTTACACTTGACTGCAGCAAACTTATAATAACCATATGATACATACAGCATTGTGCAATTATGTTATGACACCACAATCCTGGTTTACATCTTTTTTCTTACTGTTATTGGTATTGTTTAGTGTTTATTGCAATACAGTTGTTATTGTTCATTAAATGCACTACAAGTCTAATTGCCCATTTAATACTCTACATTTTTTTTGTTTACTCTTTATTGCAGTACAGTTTTATATTATTTATTGTTTATTGCATGATAGCATAATATTTCTGTACTTACCACACTCATGGTGCAACCTGGCCAGGCACTGACACTGGACTTAATGTTGCGAGTCATCTCAGCTACAGCTGTAGGGAGAGAAGCACAGCATTATGCATACCAGTTTTGGACAGATTCAGCTTGCATTTCAGTAAAATACTGGAAGAAATACTTACATATGTCTGGGGCATGCCCAGCACTGGCTCCTTGGACCCAGGTGTCCAAAGTTCCCCTCTTTCTAGATGTCAGGTCATCATAGTGTTGACCACACTGCTCACCAGTGCGGGGGATACCAGTAGCAATAGTAAGGTCACTGGCCAACTGATCCCAGGCCTCAGCTTTATATTCTGAGCCCTGGTAATCACCCTGCAGCAGCCTAGATTCATAATTGTATATCAGGAGCCCAACAAAAACCCTGGACTCCTGCAAACCCCATTTCTGTGCTCGAAAATGTGCACCCCCTCCAACACCACCTGGCATGCTGACAGTTAGAAAGACCCAACAAGTGTTGCAGAATTCTCACATATTAACCTTAATATAGACTGTTTTTGTGCCCTTACATGTCATTCAGCAACATTCAAAAAAGCACCATGGTGCTTAGAATCCTGCAAAACAGTTAAGCGGAGCTGAGAATTGCAATAACTCACACAACCAAGGTTTTAGCAAAACTTAGCAATGCACAAACAATAGCAGCCGTTAGTCGTATTTTTAGCAGTGCTTAGCACTATGCAGCTCTTCCAAATGTAAAAGTTATCCTTTTAAATTAAACAAAAAGTTAGATTACGTTAAACAAATGGTATGTTTGCTAGGGACTTGAACCCAGGATCTACGAAGCATTAGGCTGTCACATACCCATTTAGCTACTTTGATAGTATATGGACTAGTATACCTTCACATATACTACTAAGCTACCACTGCGTGCTGCACAAATGAGCTTAAATAGGCTTAAACATAAGCAGAAATAAATAATTAAATTACATCTGGTTTCCATTTTTAGATGTCTGGCAGGTATCAACTGTCTATGTGTAAGCATGGCTTGGCATTGCTGCACTACACAAAATGAAAATTTAAAAAAATTAAAAAAAAAGAAGAAAACAGGTATGATAATTAATTACGTCTGGTTTCCATTTTTAGATTTCTGGCAGGTGTCAACTGTCTATGTGCAAGTGCAGCCACGCAAAAGAACATCAAATAAAAAAAAAAGTCAACAAAAATTAGAAATGTAAAACACAGACTATTAATTCACAGCATATTTCAGCAGCAGCAGGGAACATTACAGGGAGCCTCATCATGTACATAACATCTGACCAGCCTCTACACTTCTGCCTACATGGATTCAATATCCCAGTTACAATGCTGTTCCTCAGCAGCGCACCATGATTAATATGCATGGGGTGCTACTGAGGGGGAACCATGGCCGTGTACATGGGTACATTCCATGTAGGCTCTGCATGAAGCCTACATGGATTTTATTGAATCCTGGGGAATGCCTAGTATGTTTTCTTTCCTGGTAGTTTTTTTTTTTTTTACAATCTGAAATGATTCTTGTTCCTGAACATATGTTGTGAGTAATTTCCTTACTAATATTGTTGAATCAATATTATTGCAGTCTGTTTCTGATAAATTTAAGTTCCCAGCTAAAATTATTCTTCCTTCCTGCATTTCATGCAAGAAATTTATGAATTTCTCTAGGTCATCAACACTTGACTTTGGTGGTCTGTACACTCCAACAATTGTATATGTTCCAGGGTTGTCTTTATTGTCACAACTACACAGTCTATAATATTGGTGTTATCACTGAACATGTAATCATTACATGTTTCATAACTATCTTTAATTCCTATCATAACACCTCTACCTGATTTTTTGTTAGCATGTCAGTTACAGTAAAAACATTTATACCATGACAGAACTGATTTCCAGGCATTCTTTAACCATGTTTCACAAACAATATAGCAAATTATCCAATAAAATATATATATATTATTAATGCTCCTAGCATTAACAACCATCAGAGATGTATCAATGTTGCTATCCGAGGACTGTTAATTTTGACCTGGCAATAATCCTGCCTAGTGTTTGCTAAATATTGAAAAATATCTGCTGCAAAAATTCTCCTCCCTGATCTTGACAAATAGACACCATCTTGCCTGAACACGTGTGCCCAAAACTAGGCTTGAATGCTCTACACATTTCCTTTTTTTTAATGGGACATTTTTTTCCATGTAGGTATTTACCCAGAAAATCTTTTCATTCACAGTGACCTGACTATCCTTTCTATATGCGATTTGTGAAAAATATGTCTTAACACCAGTACAAGCTATACTATCTAAGAGAGCTGTAAGTTCCCTACTAACAGTCAGAGAGTCCTTGCGGATCAGATCATTTCTACCACCATGAATAAAAACAGATCCATACTTCCTTACATTAAGGCATTCCAAGGCTTGTCAAATTATCAAAACATCAGCCAGCACACACATAGAGGGATAAAAGACTTCTAATAAGTCTCCACCATTACAGACTGGTTCCGGCCAACGGCCTTTATCAATGTACAAATGCAGCTGTAATCATTGGTCTATTTATAGACAATACCAAAGCTACTATCACCAGTCAGATTGCACCTACAAAAATAAAAGCAAAAAATAAAATATATAATAAGAATAACTATGAATATATATTATAAATGATCATTAAGACCAGGTGGGAATAATCCCCCCAGTCTAACTATCCAAGCCTTCTCTTTCTTATTAAGTATATCATACCATTCAGCCTTAGAAAATTTGGGGCCACACACTTTATCAATTATGATAAATTGAAACTTAGCAGTGACATGACTCATGGTATGTTTATATAATGCATTAGTGAGAACTTTGTTCCTGACATTGCTAAGATGTTCTGAAATGCGTAGCTTCATGGGTCTTGAGGTCTGGCCTATATAAAATGCTGAGCAAGTGCATACAGCAAGATAAACAACCCAATCACTACTACAGTTGGCAAGTGTATTTATCTGAAAAATACAGGGCATATTTTTACTAGTAAATTCTTTGGTTTTAACATACAAAAAGTACAATGACTACAAGGGAAACAACCCATCAATTTAATTCCAGCTAATGTTTTTTGAATCATATTAGTTGAATGAGGGTGAAGTTTGTAAAAACTGAAATGCCCACCCAAAATAACACCTCTGTGAAATGAAAATGAGCATCTATTATCTAACAATTCACATAACCGATCATCTGCTAAAAATATGTCCCATTGTTGTTGCACCAAGTTCATAAACCGGTATGTGTTCCTACCATACCTCTCAACCATACCAAATTTCTTGATATTTACCGGTTTTGAGGTTCAAATAATTTCCAAATTTCCTGGCTTTTTTTTAAATTTTTTTCCGGCTTTTTGGGCTGATGTCATCACGTGCATAGGTGTGCGTGGTGACGTCAGCCTGCCAGAAGAAAAGCCATGGTGGGCACTAATAGTGATATAGCTACTTAGCCTGAGAAAAAGCAAGTACACACAGGCAAGGGCAGGCAGTGTTTTTTGTTTTCATTTTTTTCGTTTAGTTAGAACTTAGAAAAAGGCAGGAGTCACTCAGAACTTGGCAACGGCAACCCTGTAGCAGCAGAACAAGTTCTCGTTGGACTTGAAGCTGTGGTGGTGAATCCCATTCCTGATGGAAGGAAACATCGGAAGGTAAAAACATGCAAGGTGATAGTATATTTTGAGTACAATAAGGCTTTAACCCTCAGAGTAACCCATTTACCCACTTAACAAATAAATAAGCTTAGCTTGCACAGTGCAAACATGTAGTAAGCAAACACACAGAACACTTTCTCTATGCACTTGGAGCTCAGTGCTTGTGTTTACATCTGAAGTTGAACACTACCCAGTACCCTCATTGTCACACAGAACTTCACTTTATATTGGTCAGTGACTGACTGGCAGTGTCTCCGCTCCCGAGGCAGGCAAAAATCCACACAATGACTGACTACGGATGAGAGCAGAATTTCAAAAAATGTTGCTTCATTCAACTAAAGTAACAATACTGTATTTAAGGAGAAGTCATCAAGTACTACGCTCACATAAACCACCTGCCCTGTAAATATTCCATTTACGGTCAAGAAATAAGATGACATTTTTATATGAGTGTAGCTTCTGTGATGGTCATAACCAGCTTACATTACTTAACTTCGTAATAATTTATTTAACATTTAGTGTCAAATCAATAACTACTGGTAGCAGTCCACAAGACTTATAGCTACATATAGGTTCATAGGTTCATAGGTAGGTACTAGGCTATCGGCCCTGGGGCCTATACAAGCCCAGCCAAAAATGTACCCTGGCTTTTGCCACCCAAGAAAAATATTTTCCTGTGCCACTGTCAAGCAGAGCCACAAAGGTGATCCCCAGGGTGAATTTCCTATTTCCCATCCAATCATCAAGAATTTTCTTGAAGAGTGCTAATGAGGAGCTTTGTTTGATATAGATAGGTAGTTTATTCCAGAGTATGGGAAGTCTCTGGGACAGGAATCTATTCCTCCGGCATGTTCTGTTTAGTTTGGTGACAAGGTTTAGGTCCCTAGAGCGTGTAGCTCTGAGGGATTCGGATTTTTTTAAGTGGAGCATGTCCAACAGCTCTGGGTTTGACATAGCTTTGTATGTTAGACAGAGATCACCTCTGAGTAGGCGATATGTGATGGAGTAAAGCTGGAGTTTTTTGAGACAGTCTGCCTAGGGCATCTGTTTGAGGCTGGTAATCTTCTTTGTGAGGTATTTCTGCGGCCTTTCCAGTTGTTGTAGATGTCTTGTGAGGTACATACCAAAAGGGGTACTGTACTCTATAATGGGTCTAATGAGTGATGAGTAGAGGGGAACAATGACCTCTTTTTTTCTGGATGATAAACCTTTTGTGATGAGGTGTGCCACGTAGAAGGATTTCCTGACTACTGTGGCGATGTGATTATCAAAGGAGAGACTACTGTCCACCTGTGTCCCAAGATCTCTTATCACACTTTCAGTGTTATGTATACTACCGCCTATGTTGTAGCTCATGGGTACAGAATTTTTACCAAAGTGGATGACAATGCACTTTTTGGCACTGAGCTTGAGGCCATGGCTTTGACACCAGGCATCTGTCTCAGTGAGGCCCTTTTGTAGGAATTCCACATCGTTAGGAGTTTCAGTTATGGCTCCTAGTTTGCAATCATCTGCAAACTTCATTACCCAAAGACCTTCTATGTTAGCCTGTACTTCAGAGAAGTAGATACCAAACAGGAGAGGACGCAGGACTGAACCCTGTGGTACTCCACTTGTCACTGGTCTGAAGTTGGATTTGGAGTCTGCTACTTTCACAGTGTGGGTTCTGTCAGTGAGCCAGTTGGCAACCCATATTGTGACATAGGGATTTATACCTAGTTTAGTGAGTTTATTTATAATTCCAGAGTGGGGGATGGTGTCAAAAGTTTTGGCAAGATTTAGATAGGCTGTGTGAACCACCTTACCCTTGTCTATGGCTTTGGTGACTGCTTCAAAGAAGTCTATCAGGTTTAGGAGACATGATCTGCTTTTTACAAACCCAAACTGGGTGGGATCCAGAGTTTGGAGATTACCAATTTCTTTGTTTATAAGTTCCATGATGATATGTTCCATGGCCTTGCAGACCAGGCTTGTCAGGCTAATGGGGCGGTAGTTCACAGGGTCCGTGTTGGCTCCCCCCTTGTGGAGTGGGATAACCATTGCTGTGCAAAATTCAGCAGGCACAAAGCCTGAGGTGAGGCTATGATTGAACATGGTACTTAGGTGGGGTGCCAGTTCGTTCTGTAGTTCGTGTAGAACCCAGCCTGGGATGTTGTCTGGTCTCATGGATGCTGTGTTCTTGGCTTTGGAGAGTGTGGTTTTTACCTGTGCAGCTGTGATTATGAGAACTTTGCATTCTTCCGGTATAGAGATGGGCTCTTTAGGGGGTGAGAGGGGGGTAAAGTTAGCACTGAACCTATCTGCCAGGATGTTGTCAATATCAGTTGTGTCTGTATATTTAGTGCCATTGTGCTGTAAATACGAAACTTTATAACGAGAACTGCAGAGATAAACTGTTGCACTCCCTAGCATATATTCTAGAACCAAAGAACACCGCTGGTGAGTATAGTGGTGTTAACTTTGAAAATCAGCCGTGTACTGCCAAAAGAAACTTAGAGACTGCATTATGCATTGAAATGTCTTCCTTTAACGGTCCACGGGTTTATTCTTTCTTCCCGGCTCCGTAAGCTGTTACTGTCTGCTCTCCTCACATAAGTGTGTGTAACTTAGAGACTGCATTATTGAAGTGTTTACCAAGTGTACTGCCAAGAGAATCTTAGGGACTGCATTATACATTATTTGGAAATGTTGTTACAAAAAACTTTAGAGGCTGCATTAGCTTTGAATGTTTCTTCTCAAGTATACTGCATTATTAACACGCTACACTGAAGTGGATTACAAAGCCGTTGCAGAGACTGCATTTTTGTGTGGATTACAAAGCCATTACAGAGACTGCATTTGTGTGTGGGTTACAAGGCTGTCACAGAGACTGCATTTGTGTGTGGGTTACAAGGTTGTCACAGAGACTGCATTTGTGTGTGGGTTACAAGGCTGTCACAGAGACTGTATTTGTGCGTGCGTTACAAGGCTGTCACAGAGACTGCATTTATGTGTGGGTTACAAGGCTGCCACAGAGACTGCATTTGTGTGTGGGTTACATGGCTGTCACAGAGACTGCATTTGTGTGTTGGTTACAAGGCTGTCACAGAGAATGCATTTGTGTGTGGGTTACATTTTCTTTGAATGTGAGTTTCAAGGACAGATACGTTTTAATGCTAAGTCTGCTTTCATTGTGAGACTGTATTGCTTTGTTTAGCAGATTTCTATTGGTGTTTATGCTAATAAATGTTAAAATAAATGTTTTAAATGAAATCCAGATAATCATTGTAGAAGTAAAACAGTGTACATATTACAGTGCTTATGGTAAATGGGGCAAAATAGCCAAGATATGGGACATGGAATCATTGCAGCGAGGGGGGCTTTGTATGGGGGACCCCATTCGATGATGATTTTGTGAGAGGGAAGACAACCCCAGGCAGCACAAATTCTAGCTATGTCACTGATCTGTAGGCCATGGAAAATGACTTTTGGAGTTCTTAGTAAGCTATAATATTCCTTTGCTAAGATTAAAATATTGCCTACGATTAAATGCCCCACTTTTACCACAAAACCCACATACTGCAATACACCAAAAACAAAATCCCAAAGTTCATTCTCCATTCCCAGTGAACACATTAAAAATGGTTACTATTTACTACAGGGTCTGGACTCTTGGGCTATATTTTAGTTGTCTGTTCTTCAGTTTGCATTTGAAAGTTGGTATCCTACAATTCCACTGGAGTGGGTGGGATTGCATAATTCCATATGCAAGTTTTGTGTTAATCAGTGTACAGATTTGTACCTATTTTTCATGGGCCTTTGTCCAAATTTTGATGTTTCCAGGTTGAAAGGTATGGTTCTTACTAAATGTAGTTACAAATCTAATGTTATGGTCCAAATTGGGCTTATGACTGTGGTATGTGAGTAATTCCTTCCTTGGTATCTTACTAACTTCATTACTGGTTCTCAATAAGTGTGTTGACGAATAACCACATTCAATAAAACAAGATGTCAATTCAGTGTTGAAATATGAAGAATCATGGTTAGTAGAGCATATACTCTGAATTCTCATGTATTGGGATTTGGGAATATTTTAGAGAATGTGTTTTAGATGACAGCTGGATGCATGCAACAATGTTTTAGTATGAAATGTTTTCCAAAAAACTGAACTTGCCAGAGTACCATCTGGCTGTCTGTTCAACATCACATCAAGAAAAGAAATAGATTGCATATCAAAATTCACTGTAAAGTGAATGCCCCGTTTATTCTCATTCAGTTATTTTATAAACTCTTGTAAATATATGGTATCAAATTTACAGATCATCCAGCAGTCATCCAAAAACCACCACCAAATATCAATTTCTTCAATAAATATATTGTGGTTGTTGTCATAAATCATCATATGCTCAAAATATCCCATAAATAAATTGATGTAAATGGCTGCAAATGAAGCATCCATAGCTGTGTCCTTGAGCTGTAGATAACAGTTTCCATTGAAGCAGAAAACATTCTTTGTGAGGACGTGCTCTGTCAAACATAAAAGAAAAGTATTAAACCCTGGACTATACAGTAATAATTCTCCCAACCAAAATTCCAAAGCCATAAGGCCGGCCCAATGGAGAATACTAGTATACAATGATGTAACATCAAGAGTACACATCAACCACCCAGGTTCTAATTGAGTGTCCAATATGATGTTAAGAAATTCTGTTGTGTCCTGTATTCTAGCCCTAACTGCCTTCAATAAAGGTTTCAAATATTTTGTCAAATAGACAGAAAGTGGGTCTGTTAATGCGCCCTTTCCTGAAACTATGGGTCGGCCCAGTGTATTACTAATGTTTTTGTGTATTTTGGGAAGGAGATACAAATACTGTGGCAATGGATTTTTAACTCTGAGATGGAAGCAGGTTTTATCGCAAATAATCCTCATTCACAGCAGCATCCAAAAACTCATCAATTTCAACCTTAAATCGAGGTGTGGGATCAATAGACATTCCCATGTAAAATCGACCATCTTGTAACTGCTTGTTTACTTCAGCAGCATACATGTACCAATCCATCACTACGGTGGACCCACCTTTATCAGCTTGGATAATAACTAGACTTTTGTCCCTGTGTGGTTTATCTAATACTTGTATCTCAGCCAAACTAAGATTAGTTGGAAGGGAAAAATCTTGTTTGTTGAAACCAAACTGCAGTTCCTTAAGAATGCGTTTTTGAAAAATATTGACATGTTTATTCATAGGTGGGATGAAAGTTGAAGGCTGAAATTTAAATCCAGGTTCAATGGAATTGTCCGTGACTCTGTTTTCCATATTGCTGAAAAATAATTTAAGATTAAGCAGTCTACAAAAAGACAGGAAATCATCAACAAAAGTATTTTCAGAAACAAAAAATCCGGGGATGAAGTTAAAACCTTTATTCAGTAGCTCATATTCAGAATCAGACAGTACAACAGATTAAATATTTCACATTGTTGGTACTTGTTTCGGTTCCAGAAGTTGCAACATTGCTTCTAGGGTTAAGTTTGGATTGACATTTATGTTTATGTTTAAACCCCCCCCCCCTCCTTCTGCCCCTAAAGGGGTTTTACTACTACCTTGTTCTACATTGCCCAACTCAGAGGAAAAACTCCTTTTATGAGCTGGTGATGTTTGTGAAGTGTCAATTTCTGTAATATTATATGAAGAGGATTCTTCCTCCGAAGTGTCACTGTTCATACCTCTCAACCTGGAAACATCAAAAATCTGGACAAGTCCCATGAAAAATAGGTACAAATCTGTACGCTGATTAACGTCTAATTTCCATACATAATTATGTAACCCCACCCACTCCAATGGAATTGTGGGATACCAACTTTTGAACACAAACCGAAGAACAGACAGCCAAAACATGGCACTTGAGTCCGCCTGCAGCCATTCCAATGTCCTGTTACCTGGCTATTTCACCCCATTTACCATAAACACTAATGTGTGCATACTGCTTTACTTTTTCAATGATTATTTGGATTTTATTTTTACATTTTGCAGCACGTCAGTGCATAAGCACTAACAGACATCTGATAAACAAAGCATTACTGTCTTACAATGAAAATAGAATTGGCCTATTCCCTAAGGAATTTCCAGGAGAACTTAATATTATTCAATCATCCCCTAAATTTCCAGGAGAACTTAATATTATTCAATCATCCCCTATTTTAAAAAAGGTTAATGGTGAAAGAGCCTTCTCATGAAGAGTCCCAGCTCCCTGGAACAAACTACAGCTGAAACAAGGTACCAAGATACTCTTAGCAAGTTTAAAAAGTCCTTTTCTGAGCTCTTCATTCCATAGGAATATTAGCAGAAACATTCATGCACTACTAATGGTTCATTTCCTGTTATAAATGTTTTAGGGATAATAGATAAACTCTTTAAAAGGCTAAACATTATAGAAATGCTTAGTGTCTCAGCTATTTTGCTTTGCCAGTTAACTCTTCCAAGTTCCTACTCTTATGCGCTGTTCTTAGTCCGTAGGCCTGTCTGTGTAAATCTCTGTTTTTTAATCACTTTAATTTGAGTCTTTTATTCAAGGAAATTCAATATTGAACAATTAATAAGCAATTTTATGTAGCCAAAATACATTGCACCTCATGTAAACTGATAAAACCTAAAGTAAAAATGTATAAGAACACTCTACTCAACTTTATAAAAACTATATAATAAGTATATATAAACTTTCTAACATTCTGTAACCATGTAAACTTAACACTCTATCATATTTGAACTGTATAACTTCAGTTGGCTTATAATGTTTATTGCCTCCAAGCACAGTTCTCAGCTGAAAAATTTCTTTGGGCTAATCCTCCTCCTACTTAGTTACCATACAGTAAATAAATAAATACATTTTTCATTTCTCCTAGCCAACAGGATTGGAACATATGAATAAAGAAGCATTACCTCCTGCATGGATTATATTTATATTAAAATATTCAAATTATTCTAAAAGATTACTGAAATGAGAGAAGGCAAAACATTATTAAAAGCCTTATTAAAATGTTATTATCTAGGAAGGAATAAGAGAATGCTGGCAGAGGAGACAGAGAACAAGATTCAGAAGAATTGCCCTACTCATACACAAACACACACACACAGACACACACACGCACACACACACACACACACACACACACACACACACACACACACACACACACACACACACACACACACACACGCACACACACACACACACACACACACACACACACACACACACACACACAGACACACAGACACACACAGACACAGACACACACACAGACCACACACACACAGACACAGACACACACAGATACAGACACACACAGACAGACACACACACACACACACACACACACACACAAACAGACACACACACACACACACACACACACACACACAGACACACACATGGAATGTGACTAAGCCGGGGGTTGGCAGTTTAGAGGCTCTTTGCAAAAGGACACTCTCTTTTAGCATAAAATGACACCTACATCTCAAAAGATGCCTTTTTTATTCTCCCTCTCTAATCCATCCATGCAAAACAGCTAAGAAGCCTACCTAATTGCTAGTCTCATAATTCATCTCCTAAATTAAATAGTTATTTTAAGAAAAAAATGCAGACTAGAGTTCAGCATGCTCAGTATGACAAAATGTTGTTATATAAAACAATACAAGATCTGCTTATCAAGTGCATCTTGCCAAACTACTGCTCAGTAGCATCTCAGTATTCCAATGCTATGTTACACTGCATTTAAAAATCAATATCCTCTTGCAGAAATACAAAGATTACCCTCCGTAAACTGATTTCATGAAAAAAAGACACTCTGTCTCTGTAGAACAAAAGTGTGTGCAGTCACCAATAAATTAAAGCTAATAAGCACTGTCCTATTTTTTCAGGTTAGGCTACACCATAATTTCTAGAAGCAAACACCATACTTGTACCTTTCTGAAGAGGACGACTTCTCAGAGTTAACTGACATCAGCAGCTGGATCTTCTTCTTGATTTCTGAAAAAAAATCAGTAAATGCTCACAGCCAGCAATGCTACTTCTTCCCACAACACTATCCTAAAACGTCCCCCCTAATCCTTTTAAGCTATAGCCACAGGTTCCACAGGGATCTTGCAGCCTGTGATTCACTGCTTCTGAAAAGAAAGAGGACGCTCCATCCCACGCTTACCCGCTCGAGCCTCGTGCTGCCTCAGCCTGCTGCTTGGAAAAATAAAACTGATATGTACGTCTGCTGCCTGTAATTCCCATTGCTGCTATATTCCTGCTCGCAGCCGGCTTGGAAAAAAATAAAATGACTGAGCAGCATTACTACTGCCATTAATGTTGCTGACTGCCTGGTAAGGTTCTCGCTGCTCAGTATTCCCGCTCGCAGACAGCCGGAAATAATGACGTGAGCTCCTTGAGCTCAATTCCGACTGGCTGGTAGCCCTGATGGCGCTGACGTCATTGCGCACGTGATGATGTCAGCTCCGACAGCACGATTTTTTTAAAAAATAAAAAAAAATGAAGCAAAAAATTGGAAATGAAGGGGTGCCAATCGGGAATCGTGGCACCCCTTCACTTGGACCCCAAAACTCGGTAAATACCGAGTAATTCGGTATGGTTGGGAGGTATGTCACTGTTAAACTTTTTAAGAATAGATTTCTTTCTATTTCTTTTTTGGCCAGAATAAGAAACATCAGTTTTAGCAAACTTAACACTTTTTACTTGATCAAATGGCTGACCCTGACTGTAATATTTAAGATCTCTATTGAATTTATGGAGCTTGCACTCTTTTAACTCTTTCTCAGAATTTAACAGGTCAGCACTTAATTTCTGAAGACAATTTTTGTATACAGGTAGGCCCTCAAATTGTTTGACTTTCTGACAGGTGGTTGTAACTTCAGAAATTTAGGTCTCAATTCTGCATTCATAGAAAGCATGCAAGGTTTTAACAAATTCCATAGATGTGTTTTGTTGTATGTTAGACAAAGCCGTAAGTAACATGTTATCTGGTTGTCCCACCAAAGGCTTAAGACGAATTCTTAAACCCCTAGGTGAGATACCCTTTTCTATGTATGCCTTAAATAAACATGCCAAACACTTGATCCTCAGGTTTTCATACTCTTGTAAAGTTTGTCAAAAATAGATATACACCCATCATCTAGGGATTGATTATTATTAATCTGCTCATTGCCCTTATGCAGCCCAAAGGCGTGGATGTCCTCCTTATCCGCCGATAAACCCTTCAAAATGTTAATAAGATCCATATTGAGTCAAACAAGTTCTAACAGCCAACAGTAAAACAACAAAATATAAATCAAATTAAATCATCTTGTCTACAAATTATCCCTTCCTTCCTACAAACAGTGAGAAACAGTGGTAAAAATAGCATATAAATTCAAATAAAACTTTTCTTACCAGTCAACTTCACAGTAAATCACAAACCAAGCTAGGATTATTTAGATTAGCTCTGGATCAAACAAATATTAACAACACATTGAAATGCAAAATAACAAATACATACTGATTCTTACATTTGAAATTGCAGTATGTCATAGTATGAATAGACAAAATTATCAAAAAAGGGAGGGGGGGGGGTATTTGTGACCTATGCTGATATCAAGAGAAATCACTCTTTATATAACAGGCAGATCACAGTACTTGCATTCTTGGTAGGACACATCCAGTAGCTTCACGCACTAGCAAATCCAGCTCCATGGATTAAAAGAACAGAGACCTGATAATGACCCTAGTGACTCGGATTAGATTAGCAACCCTAATGCTGGAGTAGTCAGATGAAGTGAGAGAGCAGTAAGGGTTAGAGTCTGCTTGAATCTCTCAAGGGAAAGGGTGGAGATGTGCATGCTCTGGGACCTACACCAAGGATATAATTTGCCTGGTGGAGTCCACAGAAACTACAAGCAGTGCCTCACTGATCTAGACAGTGTTGGTCTTGCTGGCGTAAATCCATTGAAGAAGTAAAGGACAGCCCAGAGATGATGCTCACTGAATGGACACTGTTAGTAATTGCTAAAATGAGTGTAAGTGGGGTGGTTAGGGTTATATGTAGAAGACCGTGATAACTACTTGGTGATTGTTCTTGTTACTGGTCTCCAAACATGCAGTGCAGAGGTTTGCAATTGATGGTGGAAAACCTGATGGTTTTCAGACAGTTGGTGAAAAAAACTTTGCATACATTTAATTAAAAACACAATGCATATTGGAACAACATGCTGCATGTATTTTAACTCAGCTGCAGTAAAGTTCATAATGCTTTCAGGCAAGGTATTCTCTGCACCCTGAAGCAGTGCTGCCTACTGCATTTACAACATAAAGGTCAAATTCATCCTTTATAACAACTCATATGTCATAAAGTCAAGGCATACTGTCTGTTTACATTACTATATAACTGTGACACATCTTGTAGATTGGCACTAATTGCTATCTTCATGCAACTTTTAAGTCTCCATCCTAACAGCATCAATTGGGCATGACATCTAAAGTGTGGCAATCCCATGCTAGTCAAACAATTAGAAAGAAAAACACTACAACAGATCCACCAAAATAAATTAATATCAGTACTATAATTAGACATGTGTCATAAGTATTTTTCATTCACAATTAGCTGGCCTCTATATAGTACAAACATGATGGAAACAAAGGAATGGAAAGGAAGTAAAGAAAAGACCCAGTATTAATGTACCATCGTACAGAACTGATGTTACACCTAACACCACCATCTTTGAATTCTTCCACTTATGCACATAGTTATGATACCGTCATCAATAGCACCTTGGCAGGTGCTGCCAGCCTTTCAAGGTCACCATCACCCATTCTCTGCAGTGAGGGTCATGGATAAAAAGATTAAGAAGCCAGGACAGAAGGAATGTATTAATACTTTAAATGATCTTCATCCACTAACAATTAACCATCCAGCCACCTGCCAGACACTGATCTTCCCAGTCCCTTGTCTTTAGAAAAAAATCACTAAACCATCCTGTGTGGATGGCACTTGGCCAATAAATGCTCTGCTTTTTTTGCTTCCCTCAACCACTCCTTGTGCTCAGTTTTTGAGCTTTTTGATTTGGGAGCCCAGATATATTGAGAAGTCTGAAATTTGCAGGAGTTCCTCAATCTAAAATCTATGCATCTCAATCTAAAATCTATGACTCTCCCATCTTCAGGAAAATCTATCTAATTAAGATTATCCACACAGTGGCAGTTTTTTAGGCCAAATTCTCTGGGCTGGATTCACGAAGGCTTGCACAGAGTCTAAGAGTAGGGTAAGACTCCATGCAGCCAACATGTCTGCTGATCGATCCAGGAACAGCCGGCAGGGGCGTACAAGAGAGCTCCTAAAATGACTCTTGCATGGACAGGGTTAGTTTATGCAAATTACCTAATTTGCTGCTGAAAGCTATGCAAATGAGGTAAATTTGTGATCCAGGAAACACTAACCTGTCCGAGTAAGAGTAGTGTTATTTGCAGAAATGTACTCGGTTGGCAACTGAGTACCGTTCTGCAAATAGCAAAACGGAGCCATGACAACTCCAAATAAAGGATACATCCAGTTGATGAAGCATGCCAATGGCCAAATATATGGCCAATTGCATTTTTATGTGTTTCAAAATAATAAAAAATATTTTTTTTCCTCAATCTCCGATGTTTAAGTGTAGCGCAGCGCCGCGCAAATGTGCGGCACTCTAAAAACCAGAAAAACAAAAAATAATAGCCACAAATAGGGATTTTATTCAAAATATTCATCTGCCATGCAAGTGAATGGCAGGCTGAAGACAACATGGCTACTGAGTAGAGGTTGCTAAGGGGGGAAGCTCAGTCTGAGAGATGTAACCAAGCATTAATAGGCAATCCTATACAAATGAGGATAAGGATAGTGAATTCCATTTTTTCCTGCTATGTGAACCATGTCCCTAGAGTGTAAGAGCAGGATAAGGGGAGTAACAGAGTAGAAGATGGGTGACATCATGAGGAGGTATGTATCAAAAAGACTGTAAGCTTATTGGAGCAGAGTGGCATGTGTTTGCTGTGAGTTACTCAGGACTAAAAGAGGTGTGTCTACAGTTGTCTAAACTGAAATCCAGAAACCGAAGGTGTACGCTGTGGCTAACACTAAAGTTTCTTACAAAGCTGCCTACACTGTGTGCGCTTGTGTGCGCGCGTGTAAACCCTTCTAAGCCTGTGTGAGCGGGTGTGTGCCCGTGTAAGCCTGTGTAAGGCCGTCTAAGCTTGCATACATGAATGTGCACCCGCCTAAGCCTGTGTAAGCTTGTGTAAGCCTGTGTGCGCACATGTGTGCTCGTGTGCACTTGTTTGCGCGGCACTGCCCCCAGCGGAAACAGAAAGGGAAAAGGAAGGAAAAGAAGTAGTAGGAAGTAAACCAAGTAGAACTAGCAGAGGTGCCAGGTGAAATCAATCAGAATCAGACAATTACACAGGCAGTACAGTAGCCCAGCCCAGCCCAGCGCTTAAAACTCTGCAAGCAACATTCCTCCATGTTTTTCTCAGAAACACTGCAACACTGCCATCAACAAAGAGAAGTGAAAACTTAAAAAGCTTAAACTAAGACATAAAAATGTTAGGGGCTGCCATTGCTGTTATAAGGCAACATGTGCAAGATGCTGAGGGTGGTGCCATTCCGAATGCTGCTGAGCAACCACAGTGAGGAGATGGAGAAGAGTGTATAGACCCAGGATAACCTACCAGGGGCTACATGAGCTGGAGATAGTGGAGCACTATAGAGTGGACAGAGAGCTCCTGCAGCAAATTGTTGAGCTGTACAGGCCATGCCTCACACACAGAACCAACAGAGGGGAACCCATCCCGGTGGAAACCAAGGTATGTGTTGGCCTAAGAATACTAGCAACAGGTACCTTCCAGAGACCAACTGGTGATATGATGCGGATTTCACAGGCATCAGCATCAAGGGTACTGCACCAGTTCTTGAATGTCATGTCAGCACATGTCGGTGATCATGTATATTTCCCCAATTCCCGTGAAGTATTGGCCAGCAATATGCGTCTCTTCCAGCAAATAGCAGAATACCCTGAGATAGTGGGTGCAATTGACTGCACGCACATATACATCAAAGCACCAGCTGGTGAGTGGGGTAGGGCCTACATCAACCACAAGGGCTTCCACTCCATCAACTGCCAGGTCATGTGCGATGCCCAGGGCATAATACTGAATGTGTGTGCTGGCTGCCCTGGAAGCTACCACGATTCCCATATCTGGCATCTGTCACAGCTGTACCAGACATTTGCAAATGGGGACATCCCTGATGGTCACCTAGTGGGGGATGTAGGATAAGCACTGGAGCCGTGGCTGATGACACCCATCAGAAATGCATACACACCTGAACAAAAACTCCATAATGAGGCACACGCACAAACACGAAATGTAATCGAGCATGTGTTTGGGATGATCAAGTCACGATTCCAGTGCCTGGACACATCTGGTGGAGCCTTGCAATACTCACCAACTACGTGTACCCAAATTGTCATGGTATGTGTCATGCTACACAATATGATCCTGTGAAAACAGCTGCAGCAGAAACAGCATGGGGCAGGGCCAAACAGCACCCCACCATTGCCAAGGCCTGCACAGGCACAGCGTGAATCAGAGGTGGGACAACCTGAGCCTTCCCCAGTAGACAGAAGGAGGTGTGCCCAGTATGCCTTGGCCTTGGCAAAGAGGCAACGCATAGCGCATATACTGGCTCAGTAGGAACCCTGGAAATTATACCTCTCTCTGACTCGCACATAAAATAAAAGGGATGCCTAACTTGACACTACCTGTTTCCAAACATGTATAGGGAGTGTAGTATGTGCATCCAACATAGGCAGCCCTGCATCACCACCTGAGGCATGATTGCCATGTTTTAAGCAATATAAAACAGTGCTAAGCAGCTTTTACCAATATCTAGTGTATGTAAACAAAATTGCTCGTGCAATGTTGGCCAAGGTCAGGCAAAGTTGAGCAAAGTCAGTTAAACATGCTCATATCTGCTTTACTGTTCCTTAAGCAGTCTGGTCTGGCCAGCATGAAAATAAAAATCAGTAACAGGGTTTGAACCCAGAATACTGTGCACTATAGTCACAGTACCAAACCACTAAGCCATGATAGCATTACAGTGGCACAGACACAGCAGGACAATTGTACGATAATGCAAACACAAAGCAAAGCTGTATCATTCCCCTAATTTGGCAAATGGGTAACCTCACCCACATGCCTACGCAGACAGAGAACATCAGGCCAGGCGTTGTGATGTGGGTTGTGTAGGCTATGAAGTTGCAAGCTAATATATGTGAAAATGGATGCTAAGATCTGTAGTACAGTAGTATGCCTCAAGCCAGTATGACAGGCAAGAGTACAGACTGTAATGGTGTCCTGTACATAGCAGTGCAGGCACAGCAAATGTGTATAAGTGTCAGGTGAAACCCACATCCTATGTACATCCACAGTAACAATCTGGTGTGCCCACGGGTAGAAATGTACAAGGAATAGCTGCCCCCCCCCCCCCTGTATGTAGAAATGTTGATAAGTCTATGCAAAGTGTCTCATGGAAGCCCTGCAGGCACAGCATGATCCCTGTTGATTTCTGACACAAAGGTGAGCCCTGCTGTAAAAATACACCTTGATTTACCATACACATATAGTATAAATGTATATACTGTGTGTGCTCACACACTCCAACAAATGTAGTGGATTTCATTCAGCATCACACTGAAAGGTCATACTGGGCATGCTCACAAACTTAGGCTAAATACGGATGTGATAATAAGGGATCTATGGACAAATGTGTATAGTCATCTCTACTTCCAGAAACACATTCACAAAGTGGTCTGAAAATCCTGCTATGTGTTCACACAAACTGCCAAGGTCTGTGCATGTAGGTCAAAGGAGGTTACCACCACTCAGCAGTCATCAGACCTGTCAGAGAGTACCACAACACACTTGTGATTAATCTGACTAGGCACTTTCAGCAGCTAGAAAGACCAATGAAGTACCTTAACAAGAGGAATACTGGCCTCAAATAGTTGCCTGATGCAACAAGAATGAATGTAACCCAAGCTGTATTCTGCTGCATACTGTCTATGCAGGATATCTCTGCCCAACAGACAGGTCCATGTCATGGTTACACTCAGATCTGTTCTGAGTTACAGTTGAATGGCACTAAATGTACAGAGCCAACTGATATTGCCAACATCCTGGCAGATAGGATCAGTGTTAATTTTACCCCCCTCTCACCCATGAAAGAGCACATGTCTATAATGGAAGACTGCAAATTTACTGTCATCATGGCTGCACAGGTAAAAAACACTCTCCGAAGCCAGTATCACAGCAGCCATGGGACTAGATAACTTCCCAGGCTGTGTAGTATCTACTTCCCTGAAGTAAACATTAACATGGAAGGTCTGTGGCTACTGAAGTTTCCAGAGGACTGCAAACTAGGAGCCATCATTGTAAACACTAAAGATGTGGACATCCTACAAAAGGGCCTCACTGAGACAGATGGTTGTTGTCCAAGCCATGGGCTGTATCTCAATGACAAAAGGTGCATTATCATCACCTTTGTTAAAATCTCTGTAGCCAAGAACTACAACATAGGTGGTAGTATACCTCACACTGTAAGTGTGACAAGAGACCCTGGGTCACAGGTGGACAGTGGATACAACTGTGATAAGCATATTCCCACAGTAGTCAGGAAACCCTCTTATGTGGCACACCTCATCACAAAATGTGTTCATGCAGAATAAAAGAGGACATTGTTCCCCTCTACTCACCACTCACTGGAACTATAAAAGAGTACAATGCCACTGTTGCTATGTACCTCACAAGACAACTACAACAACTGGAAAGCCAGCAGCAATACTTCACAAAGAGCATTAGTGGCCTGAAATACATGCCATACATAGACCATCGCAAAATGCTCCATCCGTACTCCCTTGCATATCGCCTACTCAGAGATGTTCACTGCCTAACATACAAAGCTATGTCAAACATAGAGCTGCTGGATATGATCCACATAAAACACTCACAGTCACTCTGACCTTTGGACCCAAAACCATGAGTGAAATACAAAAGGAAGGGGTGTAGTCATTTACCTTATGGATATCCACAGCTTCAGGTTACTGGCACAGCATGAGGCCTTGGAGACCATGCAAGTGCAACTAACACTGGGCAAAGCTGCCCATCAGATTGTAGCCTGCTACAGATCATGTACCTTGTCTCAGGAACCTCACTCAGTATTCCGGAGAACAATGGCAAATATAAAGGTCCTATCATACACCATTATATGAGGAGATTACAACTACCCAAACATTGAGTGTGTGAATTACCCATATACAATGTCCTTTGCCCAATGTGTCCTACAGTTAAGAAACTCTAAAACCCTGGAACAGCTAGTCAGCACACCCACTAGAAGTGACAACATAATGGACATGATCATCACCAACATGGGGTACCAGTGTTCCACTACAGAGATAAACCCCTCGCTGGGAATATCAGATCATGAAGTAATCACAGTGGACATCCACATCCTGCCCCCACACCCAGTCAATGAAACCACTGTGAAGACATTTGCAAAAGCAAACTGCACACTTCCCAAGACCAAAGTGGAAAGTTCCGAAGACCTCTTACTATAGGATAATGGTATGCAATCTGCAGAAACATTTACAAGTGCATCCTATGAGCATCTACAGGGATGCATGAAATGAGACATCACAAATAAAACCAAGAGGCACTCCTCCAAAAATAGGACAACAAGCAGGTGTATGTCATCCATAAATAAGCTAGACAAGAGAAGGAGGAAACCAACACATGATAGATCCAACTTCACTAAAGGAAAGGCATCACTGATCATTATCAGGAAGAAACAATGATCACTCATAAAATAATCCAAGGATGGTTTCTAAAGACAAATAGCCAAGGAATGTAAGAATAACAACCACAAAGCCTTCGGTAGCTTTACCAGACATTAAGTGTCAACTTCGAAATATGCTGTCAGCTACTGAAAAAAGGAATGAAATACACCAAACCAACTTTCATTGCCCATATCCAGGGGGACATGTCCAGTATAAACTCCCCCCCATCACCCCCAAAAGGGCCTGTGTCCATCACAGAAGGATGCAGAGACCCAGACGTCATGGACATGCAGGTAAAGACAGCCCTCACCATAGCTAAGAACATAGCATCACTGTGACTGTATGTTGTCCCAGGCTGCGTCTAACACTAGGCCCATAAGGAACAAAACACTCACCTACATTCACTGTCCAGACTCAACCGTACCACAGGCTATGTACCCAAAGAATGGCATACACTAACAGTCATCCAGCTCCACAAAGGGTGTGCCAAAACAGAACCTGGAAACCATTGCCCAATATGTCTACTCAGCCGGGTCTACAGAGCTATTGAGCCAGTTGTCATGGAACCCATACACTGAGACATTGGAGATCTCCAGACACTGGACTCTACACAACTTTACCTTGTTAAAGGCAGAGCCTGGCTCCCAAACCTAGTTGAGTTATTTAAAACAGTTACCATGAACATAGATGGAGGTGAAAGTAGTACACACAGCCCACCTGGACCTCACTAACGGCTTATTACACCATTCCCCACTCTGTCATCATGGACAAGTGTAACAGCTTGAACATTAACAGCTATGTCACAGGATGGGTGGCCAAGTGGCTCACAGATCAAACACACATGTTTATAGTTGCAGGTGCCATGTCCAACTCTAAGCCAGTCACAAATGGCATCACACAGGTCTTGGTCCTGGGACCCCACCTGTTCAGTAGATACTGCTCAGAGGTACAGGGAAGCATGGCAGGTGTATGACTGAACAGGTTTGCAGATGAATGGTAACTGTGGTCCATACTCGACTGTCCAGCTGACACAGACATCCTCCAGAAGTGTCTTACAGAGACAGATACCTGGTGTCAAAACAATGCCCTCAAGCTGAATGGCAAAGAATGCATAGCCATCCCCTTTGGGTAAAACAAAGTGCACACAAATTACCACATAGGTGGTAAACCAGCATGTACAGAGAAATTCATTATGGCCCTGGGGACACAGGTAGATAGTAAACTCACCTTTGATGATCACATGCCCAAAGTGTTTAGACAATCCTTCAATGTAGCCCATCTAATGTCACCTAATGTAACCCACTTCGTATAGTCTGATGATGTCACCATCCTACAAATATACCTGTGGAAAGGATAATTCCCAGTAATGTGTATAGCGTGTCATGTTAATGCGTACTCCTGTAGTATCATGAAAGAGTTAAGTAGGGGTTTGAATCCTGCACTGGACAACTGTGTGTGTGTGTGTGTTTGTGTGTGGTCTCCTTGGGAAGGAGCAACCTACTAGGAGAGTAGTAAGAGACCTCAAACACGGTAAACTAACCTTTGTCAAGTCTTATGATGTCATCATCCTACAAATATACCTGTGGAAAAGAGAACTCCCAGTAATGTGTATAGCGCTTCGTGTTAATTCATACTCCTGTAGTATCATGAAGTAGTTGGGTAGGGGTTTGAATTCCGCACTGGACAACTGTGTGTGTTGTCTCCTTGGGAATTAGCGACATTTTAGGAGAGTAGTAAGAGACCTCAAAAGCGGTAAACTAACCTTTGTCAAGTCTGATGATGTCATCATCTTACAAATATACCTGTGGAAAAAAGAACTCCCAGTAATGTGTATAGTGCGTTGTGTTAATGCATACCCCTGTAGTATCATGAAGTGGTTAGGTAGGGGTTTGAATCCTGCACTGGACAACTGTGTGTGTGTTGTCCCCTTGGGAATGAGTGACATTTTAGGAGAGTAGTAAGAGACCTTAAAAGTGGTAAACTAACCTTTGTCAAGTCTGATGATGTAACCATCCTACAAATATACCTGTGGAAAAGAGAACTCCCAGTAATGTGCATAGCATGTCGTGTTAATGCGTACTCCTCTAGTACCATGAAGTAGTTAGGTAGGGATTTGAATCCTGCACTTGGTGAATGTGTGTGACACTGTTGGTCAGTGTGTTGTGGGTTTTGCTTTTACCACTGTATGACATATCAGTATGCATTGCATATGTGAGCTACCTGTGTGGCAAATACATATCTGTACATGTTACCTCAATGATTGCATGTGTGGGAACCTGCTTTCTCCAAGAACATGGCTGTCATCCTTGCCAGACTGTGCTGCTGCTTCCCAGACCTTAGGTCACATATGTATGCTTGTGATAAGCCCAGCCACTGCAGTGATCCCTGGCCTAGGTCATCTGTGTCACACAAAGTCATTACAGTTCCTATTGGAATGTGTGAGTGAGGGTCTATGGCCGAGGTATATGTCAGACCTGTTCAAACGCAGCAAAATCTGTCAATGATGACTATTCATAACAGGTGTAGAACAACCTATGTGGATATGCATGCAGACCCCTTATTGCTTATGTGATCCACCAAGGGATTCCAAAATACCTCTGGAAATGTGATTAACAAAGGAGAGATGACATAACACTTGGTTGCATGTACACATCGGTACCTGTTCATCATGTTGGTGGCTACTACCTATGTGGTACTGTGGAGATAATATGTTCCGTAAAGGTGGATGACTATGCTTAGTTTGGCTTATAGCTTTACAGCATGGGTTTGACAACAGGCATCTGTCTGTATGATACCCTTGTGGAGGATGTGTGTGTCATCTGGAGAATGCATTATAGGCCACAGTATGCATTACTAGATGTGGACGGACATATCCCTACTGTGATTGCTTGTACCTAAGAGAGCTATATGCCAAACAGGAGTGGTCTCAGTAACAGGTGCAGGTGAATACCAGTGGTTACTGGCATTGTATAGTACCTGAAGGATCCAAATGTTGCTGTGTGTCCTACATCTGTGTGTCGGTTGTCAAGACATCATCTAACGATTGGTTATGGTCAGGCTGTTGAAGTGATGTATACTACCAGAATGCAAAACAATGACAGATAGTAACAGTATCATCCACAGCACAGTGTCAAACCATGTAATACACACATGTGTAGTCAGGTTCCGGAATATGTGTAGTACAATGCATACTGGCCACCAATAGAAACTATGGAGTGTTACTGTGTAATACAGAGCATGTCACCCTGGCCATGTGTCCACTATGCACGTACATGCAGACAGTGCACCTCCACCATGTTCACAACTGTACACCTGCAAATCTGTGCTACACACATCCCACACATACTGTCCACTGTCTAACACATGCTGCCAACACTGCACACATCAGCCAAGTGGCATGTGGCCGGACAATACACAATTGGAACCAGCACTGGTGTAAACAATGCTACAATGACAATCATAGCTTTATTGCATCATGCCTGCTCAGATACACCTTCAAGCATATCACTACACTCTACTGCTGACAACATGCTAACATTGCTATACTGCTATATAGACACCCTGTGCATCAGCACCATGGTAGCCTGTTCCTGCATCGATGTTACAGATGACAGGAGGTGGCACAGGTTTCATCATATGCACAGGGTGTGATGTTGGTTTGCCAGAGGCCTACAGTGAGCCATCCAATTGACATGTGTGTGTGTGTTTGTGTGTGTGTGTGTGTGTGTGTGTGTGTGTGTGTGTGTGTGTGTGTGTGTGTGTGTGTGTGGGGGTGGGCAAGAATACTGGAATGGGCCAATGTTGTTGTAATGTGTGTGGATATGTGTTAGCCCTAGGTGTCTGGAGTATGTGTGTGTGTCTGCATGCACACAGTTCCACCATGTGGCTGCCATATACAGGTATTTGTGGGACAGCAACAGACTGTACCTGCGAGGTTTTACAGATCACAATCTCTGGCCATGGATAGGGTACCTGTGCCTGGCAGGGGGGCTACTGACACTTTCAGGTACTAAGCCAGACTGGGTACTATCCCCAGAGGTGGATGGATGTGCAATGGACACAGGTCCCTGCTGGGTCTGTCCAGAGCCACGTGCACGTGGCCTTCTAGGAAGTTCTATGGACAGACACCCCCAACATTGCTGGGGCTGGTACTGGCACTAGGGAAGTGGCTGTGGCTTGAGGGATGTCCACGGCAACTGCCAGCTGCTGATGTTGCTGGCATACATCCACATCGACATCTCAACCATCCCGCACTGTCCTGACACATGGACATGACATTGTGGATGTCTCTCCCCAACATCTATCAGTGACCTCGGTGTAATGACGGATGGCACCTGCTAGGTCACGGATACTGTCAATGACGGTGGTGTTATGTGCCCTCTGTGCCCTTAGTCCCTGTCTGGTGTACCGTTCCATACATGCCTGTGCCTCCATGACAGCCTGGAACATGCGTGACTTTGTCAGACTTGTGGCATGTCTGCCAGTGGCATGATGAGCAGCAGTGCTCCTATGAGAACCCATGGACATCTGCCTATGTGGTACCCTTCCAGACGTCTGGGTATGGCTGCTGTGTTGGGATGCATGTGCCATGGATACCACACTGTCTTGGCCAATGCCAACTGTACGCTGTCCCTCAGCTATGGGCATTGGTGATGGATGTATTGGCAGTATGACTGTATGCATGGATGGGGTGGACAGCTGTGTACTGTTGATTGGTGGCCCAATGACAGACCCTGGCAAACACTCCTGTGCCTCAACACACCTATCTTCATTATCACTATGTGGCTCAGTGACATCAGTTTCCCTGCTGCAGTGAACCAGCGCTAACACAGCAGCTGTGAGAGGTACACAGGAAACACACTTTACGACCTGTACATGATGTTGGTACACATGCACACATGCACACATGAACACATGCACATATGCACACATGAACACATGCACACATGAACACATGCACATATGAACACATGAACACATGCACACATGAACACATGCACACATGAACACATGCACTTATGCACACAAATACACTCCTCACTACAGCAGATACCTACACACACCACCAGCAATCCAAAACATACTCAATAGTGGTTGAAGGTGGGTTACAGTATCACAAGGCAAACAGTCATATCACACATGTCAGCATGCAGAAAATTTGTTGCTCAAGACCATGCAGTGCGATTGTAGACAGCCCTTGTTAATAACAGTATACATGGCTTTGATGCATGTGTGTTGTTGTTCAGTGATTGGCCTCATCCTGGAACGCAATCTGTACATGGACACAACATTGCTGTGCAAGTATTAAAAGGTCTGCAATGTCCTGTGCACCATCCTCACAGGTATACATACCATGGCTGGATGTGTATCTGTGTGTCACATAGATATCCATTTCTGATTACAGTGTCTGTAGCAGATAAATGTGGACACAGGTTTAGCACATGCATGCTATGTATACACACAGGATGAGTGGTGCATGTATACATGATGGAATACCATTGCTCAACATGGCCATTGTACAGTGGTTATGGTGAGTGTAGGACATATTGTGGACATGCCAGTGCCAGCCATGACATGGCATGCTACAACATGACTGCAACATTGAACATCACACATACCCAATGTGTGTCGTGTGACCTATACACTCAATAGCATTACAAGAGATATATGCGTCACTTTGTACAAATGGTGATTGCTATGCATATTGTGTATAGGTGCATATGTTTGCACACACACAACATTGAGGTGCATAGCAATGACTGCTATGTGTAGTACTGTGGTTACTGTAACTGGATGGGGTATAGTACCATGAGCCATCATCATCATGCATCATGTGGTCACTCAATGCTACTAATGTGTGCCAGACTGCCACTTCGCATGCTGTACCTGAACTGCAGTACCGTGTCTACATTCACAATTACACAGCCACTTGTTACATGGGTTTGTAAGGTGCCCAATAGGGAGCATTGCCTAACATGAATGTGTTATGTGTTGAAGAGTGTTGCACAGCCCCATGATAGGCCTCTACCCCTCAGGTATATTATGTGTGCTGTGTGGATGACATGTTTGATACTGAAGTGTGACCTTACAGCGGGTGTCTGGATATGCCATGTGTAGCATGTTAAGGTGTGCTGCATATGACAAAGTTGTGTATGTTGTGTACATGTGTATCAAATATGCCTATCCAATGTCCAGTACAGTGTTGCCACAATTGTGTGTGATGCTCTGTGTATTGCATGTGATTGAGGAAGCTACTGACATTACTGAGATGTGCATAGTCTCACAGCAAACATGCACAGCATGCATTATGCGTAGGTGTGTCACGTGTACATGGCCTACACCTCACCTATGACATTCACATTTCATTAGCAATATTACATTTATAACACACTCACCAGCATCGACCGGCTGCCTTGCTGTCACACCAGAGGGACCTACAAGAATATGAGACAGTTTGTCAGTGGCCACAACTGTGGCATTGCTACTGTGAGTTTGCTAAACTACAGTAGTACAACAGTCGATAGTCACAGATGTACATATTATATTCCACATATCAGTATTGCACAACACTAGGCAGCACAACTGCTAAACACACAGTACAGATCTCACATATGCATAATCTACCAATACAGGTAACAGTAGTCTACAGATAGGGCATGTTACCTGCACGCTCCATGCCAACATGCTGGGTGGCTCCATGATGACACATGTATGTTGCTGCTCCTGTTGTTGGCCAGGAGCCACCACGCTTATGAGCAGCTCCTCCACTCTGGTGAGGAGGGGATGAATGGCTACCCCACCACCTGTGGCAAGCTGTTGTCTATGGATATCAGATGCACACCGCCAGACATGTCTAATTAAATCACTGCAGTGATGGCGTACCTGCTCATATGTCCGATTATGCATGCCTATGTCATTTACCTGATGAACAAGATCTTGCCACAGTGCAGTCTGATCATGCTGGTCCTGGCTGGTTCTAGAGAACAGCAGGGTATAGTGCTGCACCAGGCTGCTGTGTATTTCCTATTCCTCTGCAGCTGTATAACATGGGTTGCGTTGGTGGGCCATGCCCCTGGAAGACAATTAAACAATATGTGCGAGCAAGTCATGTGGCACACAACATTATAAAGTACAGATATCAAAAAAAAAAAAATGTATCTGCTTTTACTGTATTTGTGTTTTTTCCTACTTTATTTTGCTTTTGCGTCATCTTAAAAGTACTCAATTGTATTTATTACTGGTTGGTGTAACTCATTCTAAGCCTTTTAGTTTAAACACCTGGGCTTCAGACCAGTTTTACATTAGGAAGGTTTGTGGTCTGCACTGTAGTGGCAGAACAGGTAGCTTACATCCTTCTAAGTTGGGAACTACTGATTGAGGGCTCAGTGTCTGTTATTCTAAAACTGTATTAATTCTGGTTTAAGCACTTGGGCTTGAGGCCAGTTATTTTACATTAAGAGGGTTCGTGTTCTGCACTCTTGTGGGAGGAGAGGCTGGACTCTGTCCTTCTGAGCCGGGAATTTCTGGTTAAAGCTTATAGTGTCTGCATATTTGAACTGCTTCTTACTGAAATTGGTGCACCTCATTTGCTGTAGCATAGACTAGATCCAGGCCTGCTGAATCTAGCTTTGTTTCTATAACTTGAGCACTAATCCAGGCATTCTTTAAAGTATTCAGTTGTATTTATTACTGCTGGTAGTAACTTGATTAAAGTGTAGCTATCATTTCTTTTCTAAGTCTTTTGGATTAAGCACTTGGGCTTCAGACCAGTTGTTATAATTTAGGAAGGTTTGTGGCCTGCACTGTGGTGGCAGGACAGGTAGCTTACATCATTCTAAGTTGGGAACTGCTGATTTAGACCTCAGTGTCTGTTATTCTAAAAGTGTATTAGTTCTGGTTTAAGCACTTGGGCTACAGGCCAGTTATTTTACGTTAAGAAGGATTGCAGTCTGCACTCTTGTGGGAGGAGAGGTTGGACTCTGCCCTTCTGAGCAGGGAATTTCTGGTTAAAGGCTTATAGTGCCTGCATATTCTAACTGTTTCTTACTGAAATTGGTACAACTTGTTTGCTGTAGCATAGACTAGATCCAGGCCTGCTGAATCTAGCTTTATTTGTATGCTTGTTGTTTGTTTATTTCCCTGAAACGCTAATTCCACCTAAAACGCGGCCTTTTAGCACTTCTGTGGATCCCTAGTGATATCTGCATTGCTTACTGTACTTATTTCCTTGTTTCACTTGAAAGAAAGTTACTGTTTGTCGTTTTTGCATTTAAGTTACCTGTAACACATTGCATTTAAGTTACCTGGCACTTGCTCACTAAAGCAATTATATAAGTCAGCTCTAAAAAATTAAAAGCACTACACCCTCACAAACTACCCTTGAGTACCTTGTTCCCCATTGGCCCTTTTTTCAATTATAAAGGAATTCCCAATACTATTCTAGCATGTCCAAAGGTCAGTTGTCAATCTCCTCTCTGGTCCAGCTGGTGAATCTGGGAATCTTGAGGCAATGTTACAACTGCGTCATGTACACAGACAACCCTCTCCTCCTCCCAACAAATTCCAACACATGTGAGAGATGCAACCATATAGCCAAACTGGAGGCTAAGCTCTCTCAACTCAGTACTGGCGTAACCAGTCAGGAGGAGAAGGAAACCACACACACTACAATTCCAGTCTCACATAGACCAACCACGACAACAAACCAAACACATAAACACACAAAAACATACTCGGAGGGTCTAAATAAAAATCTGGCTAAGCAGCAGAGACGTCCAAAGCAGACACCCAAGCAACCGCTACCCCAAAACAAAACACGTGCAACACATAGCTCACAAAGCCAGTGTGACGAACAGTCACAGCCCTTAAGGCTAAACAACACACCTGATACACTTGTAATAGGTGACTCTATGGTCAGGCACACTGGCGTCCCGGCCACCAGGCTGAACAAGGAGAAGGTCACGGTGAGCTGCCTGTCGGGCTAGGATCCATCACATAACACAAGCACTCAGGTCACTCCCAAGGCAAGTACAAATATATGACTCAGTCATTGTCCATGCTGGTGTGAATGACCGGAGACGCCTCCCTGGACTACATGAAAAGAGACATAGAGGAGCTCTCTGAGCATGTAGCCCAGGCCGGTATGACCCTGACCTTGAGTAGCATCTTACCCTCACCAAGAATGATGCCACAATATGAAGACAAGATGATCAATTTCAACAATTGGCTTAAGTGTTGGTGTCATTCAAAGGGGATCAATGCCTGTCAGCCTGGGATGACATGCTCGACAAGCCACGATGCTTCGCTAGGGACGGCTTGCACCTGTCACCCCTGGGCTTTCAGATATTGGCAAAGGCTCTTGCTACCCCTATAGTGCCTTTTTTAGGCAAGGCTCAAAAGACAAACCCACCTCCATAGGTATCACAAGGGATAAGAAACTAAGAGTAATGCTACTCAATGCCAGAAGTCTAAACCTCAAGATGCACGCACTCAAAACTCTCCTTAGCATGGAGAACATCGATATCTGTGCAGTAACAGAAACCTGGTTCAAGGCTCCCGAGAGCACCCCAGCAATACCAGGTTATACCTCATACCATGCTTTTTGGCCCCAAAACTTGGACCAAACCACAAAAGGAGGGGGAGTATCAATATTCGTCAAAGATACCCACACCTCCAGGTTGGTGGCACAGCACGAAGCATCAGAGACTATCCATGTGCAACTAACTGCGGGTAAAACTGCCTTCCAGTTTATAGCCTGCTACAGACCACCCTCCCAAACACAGGAACCCCACTTGGCCTTCCTGAGAATACTGGAAAATATGAAGTTCTCTCCAAACACCATTATATTGGGCGACTTCAACTACCCAAACATAGACTGGGAGCATTACTCTAGCTCCAACACCCTAGCCCAAAGGTTCCTAGAATTTATAAACTCAAATGCTATGGAACGACTTGTTACCACTCCCACAAGAGGGGAAAACATACTGGACCTGATCTTCACGAACATGGGGACAATATGCTCCAGACCAGGAGTGTATCTCTCACTGGTAAGATCAGACCATAAACTAATCTCACTGGATATTCACATCCCGACCCCACCCTCTGCCCAGAAAACCACGGTGATAAACTTCTCTAAAGCAAATTTCACATGCCTCAAAACCGAGGCAAAATCCTTCAAAGCCCCCGGGCCTGTGGAAAATACGGCCCAGACCGCAGAATCCTTTATAAACGCATTCTATGAACACCTTCAGGAATGCATGGATCATGCAATCCCAAATAAAGCCAAGACCCAATCCTCCAAAGGCAGACATCCTGTCTGGTGGACCCCAGCCATAAACAAACTATACAATAGAAGGAGGAAGCTACTACATGATAGAGCAAAATCCCAAAAAGGGAAGGCATCTCTGATCAGTATTAGCAAAAAACTACGGGCACTCATAAAATCGTCTAAGGCCAGCTTCGAGAGAAAAATTGCACAGGACACTAAGGATAATCACAAGGCTTTCTTTAGTTGTGTTAGGAACCTGGGTTGGAATTCCCAGATATGCTCAGAATTAGTCCAAAATGACAAAAAATACACCGAGCCCACAGACATTGCCAACATCCTAGCTGACAGGTTCAGCGCAAACTTCTTACCCTCTCCCCCAAAAGGGCAAATATCTATCCCAACAGAGTGCTGCCCCTGACATCTCAGATGCTCAGGTAAGAGCCGCCCTCTCCAAAGCAAAAAACACAGCATCAATGGGACCAGATGGTGTCCCAGGCTGTGTCCTACATGAACTCCAAGAAGAGCTAAACCCAAACATAAAACTACTGTTCAATCTTAGCCTTACTACAGGATATGTACCCAAAGAGTGGCGTACAGCAACAGTGGTCCCTCTCCACAAAGGTGGTGCCTCAACGGATCCTGGAAACTATTGCCCCATAAGCCTGACTAGCTTGTTCTGCAAAGCTATGGAAAGGATCATCATGGACCTCATAAATAAAGATATTGGGGACCTACAGACACTGGACTGCCCTTAACAAAGCCAGACAGTTTGGCTTTGTTAAGGGCAGATCCTGCCTCTTAAACCTGGTCAATTTCTTTGAAACAGTCACCAAGGCCATTGACGAGGGGAAGGTGGTCCACACAGCCGACCTGGACCTCGCAAAAGCCTTTGATACAATACCCCACTCGGGCATTATAGATAAGCTCACCAGCTTAAATATAAACCCTTATGTCACTAGATGGGTTGCAAACTGGCTCATGGACAGAACCCACATGGTTAGAATTGCTGGAGCCATGTCAGACTCCAAACCAGTTACAAGTGGCGTCCCACAAGGCTCAGTCCTGGGACCTCTCTTGTTCGGTATATATTTCTCGGCGGTACAGGCCAACACGGAAGGACTGTGGCTGACCAAGTTCGCAGATGACTGCAAACTGGACGCCATAATCAACTCTCCAGCCGACACAAGCATCCTCCAAAAGGGCCTCATAGAAACAGACAACTGGTGCCAGAGCCATGGCCTCAAGCTAAACGCCAAAAAGTGTATAGTCATCCCCTTTGGTAAAACAAAGTGCCCACAAATTACCACATAGGTGGTAATCCATTAAGTACAGAAGAAGTCATTAGGGACCTGGGGACCCAAGTGGATAGCAATCTCTCATTTGACAACCACGTGGCCAAAGTGGTTAGAAAAACTTTTTATATAGCCCACCTAATCATGAAGGGATTCACATCTAGATCAGGGGAGGTCATCGTACCTCTTTACTCATCCCTCATCAGGCCCATAATTGAGTACAATGCCCCTTTTGGGATGTACCTTACCAGACACCTGCAGCAACTGGAAAGACCCCAAAAGTACCTCACCAAGAGGATCAAAGGGCTCAAACGGATGTCATATGCTGCCCGGTTAAAGAAACTCCAGCTCTACTCAGTGGCATACCGCCTGCTCTGAGGCGATCTGTGCCTGACGTATAAAGCCATGTCCAACCCGGAATTAATGAACATGCTGCACCTCAGAAAATCCAAATCCCATCGAGCTACACGCTCAAGAGACTTGAACCTCAGCACTGAAATAAATAGGACATGCTGGAGGGACAGATTCATAACCCAGAGGCTCCCTTCACTCTGGAATAAAATCCCAGTCCAGGTTAGGCAGAGTCCCACACTGACTCTCTTCAAGAGGAATCTTGATGAGTGGATGGGAGATCATAGGTTTACCCCGGCTATCACTTCTGTGTCACTGTTAGACAGAGGCACAGTATACTAACCTCAAAAAAAGGCATAGCAAAATTAATTTAAAATGGGTGGCGAAAGCCAAACACACTCTGGCTAGGCTTATAAATGCCCTAGGGCAGATAGCCTAGTATGAACCTATGAACCTATGCACCTATGAACTGCCATATATAGCATCCGATTGGCTATCAGATGATACACACGTTTAATACCACATATTAGTGCTCAGTCCACAACTGGCTGACAGTGTCACACTCTATATATCAAACCATGTTCTGCACAGCAGCAAAGAGAAGCCAGTATGTAAGACTATACACCAGTACATGGCACACTGTATGTGACACAATGCACCACCTAGCCACAGGAGGTATATATCAAGCTAATGCATAAAGAAAGATGTCATCCATTGCAATGAATGTAAAGTACAGTTACAATATTACTAGTATACCACCCTAGTCGTTGATGCCAAACCCCTGCCTAACATATGTGCACAGTTGTTAATATAGGTGGCATACTGCTGTACTAGGCTATACATGCTGCTAGATACACACGTATACTCTGTAACACACATATGATTGAGGGCATGGTACAGGCATAATTACACACACATCAAACATACATACAACACACAAATGTATGGCAACCCAGATGAGCTTTACCTGTGTACCATGCAGTACTGTGTGTCACTACTTACAAAACCTTATGCCTGAGGTATGTAATCTGTAAGGACTACAGGGAACACACAAAACAGTGTTTCCAAGCAATGTGAACATACACCATAATGTACTGTTTAGGCCTACAGCTTCAGGTAGTACTACAGTTCATATGGGAGTTGGATTAACCAGCAGTACCACTCACTAAGCATACATGTATTGCTTTAGCCTACAATGGGACACCACAGTCGACAACAAGGGACTACATCACACCGTATGCCATACTACTTTTTCTGTCTAGCAATAGCATACTCATCTTTTGCTGGGATCACAGCTAGGACACAAACTACCATGACAGAAACAATTTCACACTAAGCTGTCACACCTTTACAGACCTTGCACACATTCACCAACACATTCACCATCACACTCAGTCAACCTCACATAGCAATTATTGCACTAAGTACATGTGTGTGTGCATCGTGCCATAGGTAGGTAATATGCTATTGGCCCTAGGGCCTACAGCAGCCTAGCCATATGCTACCCTGGCCTTTGACACACATGTAATTTAATTTCACTTGCCCCTGTCAACCAAAGCCACAGAGGTGATTCCCGGGGTGTATTTCCTATCTCCCAACCAATCATCAGGAGTATGTATGACAACTGCTAATGAGGAGTTTTGTTTGCTATTGATAGGTGGTTTGTTCCAGAGTATGGCATGTCTCTGAGATGGGAATCTATCCCTCCAGCATGTGCTGTTTAGTGAGCTGACAAGGTTTAGGGCCCTAGAGCGTGTATCTCGGAGGGATTGTAATATGTTTACGTGGAGGATGTCCAACAGCTATGGGTGTGACATAGCTCTGTAGGTTAGGCAGAGGTCACCTCTGGGTAGGCGGTATGCAACACAGTCTAGCTGTGGTTTTCTGAGTCAGTCTGCATAGGGCATCTGTTTGAGGCCAGTATTACTCTTTGTGAGGTATGTCTGTGGCCTTTCCAGTTGCTGTAGTTGTCATGTGAGGTACATACCACATGGGGCATTGTACTCTATAATGGGTTGTAAGTGTGATGAGTAGAGGGGAACACTGACCTATATTTCCCTAGATGACACACCTTTTGTGATGACGTGTACCACGTAGACAGATTACATGACTAGTGTGGCACTGTGATTATCAAAGGGGAGGCTACTGTCCACCTGTGTCCCATGTTCCCTTATCATACCTTCGGTGTTAGGTAGACTACCACCTATGTGGTAGTTAATGGGTACAGTGTTTTAGCAAGATGGGATGACACTGCAGTGTCAGCACTGAGCTTCAGTCCATGCCTTGGTCACCAGGCACCTTTCGCAGTAAGTATGACCCCGTCTCTCTCTCTCTCTCTCTCTATATATATATATATATATATATATATATATATATATATATATATATATATATATATATATATATATACACACATACATACACACATACATATAAACATCCATTGCTGTACATATAGCTGTACATATAGGCACATATACAGTCCACTTTTGATGGTGGGAATATCAATTATGCGACAGTTGTGAGATATACAGTTATGTAATAATATTGCACAGTGTTGTGCAGAATGCATTGATGGTGTCCTCAGCCCATGTAGCTTTAGCAGGCCTCACAGGCTGCAACACTGCAAAACTGACAAATCATACCCACAGTGTTTAACCACCACATGTCATATATCTGCACTGCATGCTATTTTCTTTGCCACACACTACAACCTACATAGAAATATGCACATAACAACCTTCAACAATATATATATATATATATATATATATATATATATATATATATATACACACCCTTCACAAACAGTTGCAGTATGTCCCTTGCTGTATGCACATGTACAGATACATATAGATACGTACTGCTGCCAAATATGGATGATTCAAAGTATGTAGAGTACTCTTCAAAAACATCTACTACATGCCAGCAAATACATATGTGTTACATACCTTTCCTTTGTATTTCTCTGTTCCGTCTGTTTTTAAAGGAAATAATTTTTTGGGGGGTTTTCTCTGTCTGATGATGTTGCTCTTTCTTTTTCTGTGCCTGTCTGTTTCTGTCTCTTTGTCTTTGTCTGTGTCTCTGTCTCTGTCTCTCTCTCCCTCTCTCTCTGTTGCTGCAATGATATTATTGCATGTGTGCACATCAAGTACAGCCTGCTTTTCTAGGTATCTGCACATGTGCATGCAATGGCCTCTGCACCAATTGGTGCCCACCATTTAGTAATTGCATGCAGCCTGCTGTGTGGTAATTGCAGTACTCACTGTCATAGCAGACCCCTGCTATAAAATGCTAAGTTAGGTAGGCATAGCCCTTTCAGCTTTCCAAAGTGGGGCCCATACTTGTTTGCTGTGGACACCGTTGTGTCAGTCAGAAGGTTGATATACTTCTTATATCTGAAGCTAGGGTTGTAGCCAGTGATTTGCATGTTGTACTCAAACCTGAATGTTGCTGCTTCTAGTACACACTTGTCAGTGTAGAATTTTACTCAACCCTCCAAATGCTAACACAAGATACATGGGAATATGCACTTTCTTTTCTAATTAGAAAATTAACTGCCATACAAAAGTAGTTATCGCAATGTATTCTTCTGGCACATGAACTGTTTGTGAACTACTATACTGTAAATATTAATTTACTCACTTCTGAACAGTTTGTGTTTTTTTTGTGTTGACATTAGCACAGGCTGCTCAAGACAACTGGACAAATTTTAGTTCTGAGTATGCCTACCTACATCATTGGTAGAGCTTGAATACACAGGCATATTGTTCTTTTGGGTAGGGGTGCAGAAATACAGAGAGCATTATTTATTATTGCATGATGTTTATCTTGCTGAACATGCAGGGTTGCTGTGTACCTGTTAGTCCATCAAGGCAAGTAGTCTGTCTGCATAGATCCCACCTGTGGACATATCCAGATGGTAGCCAGATGTTAGCCTTTTATTCTTTGTCTGTACACCACACCGGTCTTTTCAGCACTGGAACAATGGCATTGTCACAGTTGGTTGCTACCAGTACATGGCTACATCCTTTGATATTTCTGTGTTGTACTCCTACATAAGGGTATGCTTGTGGGACTCCTTCCAAAGCTATTTGCAGAGTGTGTAACAGCAGAAAAGCTGAAATGACTGTGTGTTTCTGCCTCTGCCAGGCCTCTGATACACTCAGGTATATATTTGAACAGCCTCAGGGAGAGGTACATATAAGTGGGGTACACCTGTAATATATTACAGTCATTAAGTTGAGACTTTGAGAGAATCAGAGCATATGTATTAATACACCTTTTCTGACGTGCAAGCAGTGTCTACTCTTACTTATTGACATTATTCATTAAGTGTAATTCCCCACTTTTCTGCCTAACGTCAGTACTTTTCAGAGGGATTCAGAGGGACACAGCTAACATTTTTTTATGAATCAGGGACATCCCTGGCAAGCAGTCACAGTTGGGAAGTATGGCCTCTGCCCTATTCAAATATGCCAGTGTTTATCCTGCTCTGATACTGTGTGGGGGTTTGTAAAGTGCTACTGTAACATTATTTCCTGCTAGAATGGCTGGTTCTCTTTTCACAGACATGTCATGCAATTCCACAACAACTGCTGGTAAAGATCCACAGAACAAGATTTGTGTTATGGCATTCCTCTTTTCCCTTTACATTCACTCATTGTAATGCATGATATATTTATTACAGCACCAACTTGTTGTATGTCTACTGTGGCTTAGTGGTTCTTCATGCAGTGTAGTGTGTCCAAGGTCTGGGTTTCGAGACTGACAGAGGTGTTTTATTTTGCTGCTCAGCAGAAAAAGGGCCCTGCCATGCAGAGTGACTAACGCACCTTTAAGCAGTTGTAAGCAGGTTTGTGCGAGTTTGCACGACACTTAGCGATGCTTAGCTAAGTGCACACAAGTGCACACTCGCGCACACCTGCTAACTACTGCTTAAAAGTGCTTACTCCCGCTAACCCCATGCAAATTTCTTTGAAAGAAAAGAAAATGGGGAGATATGAAAGTGGTGAAAAAGGGGGCACAAAGAGGGAAAGACAGTAGGGGAAACCAGCTCAAGATGTACAGGACGGGTGTAGGGAAGGTCCATAGCTGCCCATTTCTTTACCAGCAACAGCTGTGCATGTGTTAGAAATTTGGAGTGAAATTTGAAACCTTCCACCCCTGAGAGAGGGGTGAGGACAACAAAGTATGTTGTACTGCCAATTATAATTATCAGTTTACATGTCCAGTGGACATGTGTGTGAGATGGGCAGCTATGTATGGGGCGTAATTTTTTTGTGGGAACAGTTTGCCCTTTTTTTGTTTTTTCAGGTGAGAGTGGAATGTGAGGTAGAGGAAGTAGGTATATTTGGGGAGGTAGGTTGGGGAGGTAAAAAGACAAGACAGACAAGATGCATGCAGGGACAGAATATGACATGTGGTGGGTGAACACAATTGACGGGGACGGATGTTTGAATATCGCAAGCCCATGAGCCCACAGATGGCAACAGTGGAACTGAGATCCTTATCCACGGGCAGTAACCACTGCACTTTCCCAGCCCAGAGGGTGGCTGTGTTGGGGGCTGAGTAGGAGGGGCAGGCTCACCCGTGAGTTGCGCCACTTGTGCCACAAGCTGATGTAGAGGATCAGCGACCAAACACTTGATCTCCTTACGCACCACAGCCTGGACCGTTCGAAGGGTGATAGGTGGCCCTCCTCAGGCCACACTTGCATGGGGGGGACAAGCCCCATCCTCTGCAGTGCTTCCACCCGAAGGTGGCACAGGGCCACTGGAGGAGGAGGTCCCAGGCTGGGTACCGGACATGGTGGTGCCAGGTGCCATCGCCAGCTGAGGTGGAGGAAGAGGGTCCGCTTGGACCAGCCTTCCCATACGTTCTATGTTTAGCAGGATTTAATGACAATATGGGTTAGTAACAGACAGCAGCATTCCAAATTAGTTGTAACAGCATGCAGTAGTATTCCCATTAACCCAACACACAAGAATTCCACAGTTGGACAGCAAGCATAACACATGCATATTTAGAACAACAGTGGACATTCCAACAGCATGCAGGGTTGATTGGTGGCAACAGGCCACCAAGATTGTGGTATGTGAACAGGGCACATGCATCAAAGTACATGCAGATATTTATAAACCAATAGAACATATATCCCAACAAAGTATTTCAGATTACACATACCCATTTAGGTGTGAAATGGCATTATTTATGACCATAATGTAGGGTGTAAAAAGATCACTTCATTAACAACTTATATATACTTATAACTTTACTCTACATTCCTACTGACTGCAGGTATATATCCCCTGCATGTATTATTACACTAGGCAGTGCCCATTAAATTGTGAAATGGGTTTTGATAGTTGTTTACATACCTGACCTGTATCTGACATACAAACTGTTCAAGATGCAGATGTTACTGCTACGTATTTATATATTTAATTTATATTCATATATCTACATATCTGGCTATCTTCAGGTGACATTATCAGCTACATTTAAACAGACCCCTACATTTCTAGCAGCACACTGACATTTCTGGAGAACACAATCACAAGCTACTCATGTGCCAGATTAACCTGTACATGCTAGCAATGAACCAACAGCTGAGGACTGTATATATGCTTAAGAGCTACTGGAATTCCTTTCATCCACTTTATATGGACCTACCCAAGTGTGGATTGACAGCACTTAATACAACTGTACTATTTCCATAATGCAAGGGTACAATGACATATCAAAGAAATTGACACGGACACAGTCCAGGAATTATACCTTTATTAATTACATTACACACTTTTGTAGTGGCTCTCTCATTCA
The DNA here is from genome assembly GCF_019279795.1 of Protopterus annectens. Classification (NCBI taxonomy): domain Eukaryota; kingdom Metazoa; phylum Chordata; order Ceratodontiformes; family Protopteridae; genus Protopterus; species Protopterus annectens. The sequence goes on along the minus strand of NC_056727.1, from coordinate 847,306,970 downwards.
TTTCATATTTTGGTGCATGCAGAATACTTTTATTCCAGACTTATTATACCTTTATTAATGGGTTACAGCACTCTTTTTCAGGCTCTCTCATTTATTTTATATAACAGGACATGCAGAGATGTTATTCAAGACTTATTAGACCTTTATTAATGGGTTACAACACTCTTTTTCAGGCTCTCTCACACATTTTATATAATAATACATGCATAATAATTACTAACCTGCCTGGTGGCGTAGCCTTAGCAGCCTATCTGCATAGGCTTGCCGATTCGCAGCACAGACACCTGCAGCTGTGAAGTAAATGAAGGGATATTGAGACATACCTATCCATTATATAGACTACAATAGCATTTCTCACATACTTCATTCCATGGCTACCTACTCAGTAGTGGGGCATCTTGCATGTCATGGGCCTCCTGTATCAATCTGTTCAGTTGGTCCTGCTTCCATCTCCTCAGGTCTGCGTGGTGGTGATGGACCTGCTCACCAGTCCAAGGAACTCCTGTGGCACTGGTGAGATCATGAGCTAACCGGTTCCAAGCCTCCGCTTTGTACTCCATCCCTTGCAACTGGCCCCGCAGGAGTCTTGACTCATGATGGTTGACAAGGAGCCAAACCATGTATTTTGACTCCTCGATGCCCCACCGTTGTGCTTGAAAGCGAGTACCCTCTCCAGCACCGGCCATTCTGACTGCAGATGGGAGCTACAATCAGTTATGGCGAGCATTCCCGCCTATGGAGCTTAAATATGCCTCATTTCCCACACTTATTTTTGATTGGCCATTTTTGAAAATTCTCAGCTAACAGCCAACCTGCTTAGCAATGGTTTAACTTCCATTTATAAGTATATGTATGTTAACAGTGCATGTTTATGCTAAGCTGTCATGGCTTAGTGGTTCAGTACTTTGATTATGGTGCACAGTGTCCCGGGTTAGAGCCTTGTCATTGCTTTTTATTTTACTACTGTCCAGACAGGCTAGGGGGGTGGCTGTGTTTAGGCGACTTTGCTCAACTTTGCTCTAAGTTGCACCACGTTACCCAACATTGCCCGACAGTGTGCTAGTTAGTGCAGTGCGCATCTCCGTGCATACCTATTGCACTAGGTAAAGCGCTGCTTAGCTATGGGCAACTATATTGTGCTGGGTACAATGCTGCTTAGCTATGGGCAATTATATGTCAATATCCTTAATGCTGCTCACCTTCTTATATTTATATATATACATTTTGTTCACTAATACATAGGCCATTTCAATGCTTTTTACTAAAATTTCATTCATATATGTCAGGAATTATTTTATATACTAATTTAAAACATAAAATAGAAAGGGGAGTGATGGGATTAGAGCCGGGAATACCTCCTCTTTGTGCGAAGGCTCTACCACTACACTATTGTTATTTGGCTTAATTTGCATAAACATTTCTTATTATGCTCTTCGATATCGAAATTGCTAATATGGCAGCTATATCGGGAATTATAAAAAAAAAATAAAAAGTTTACATTTTACAATTACAAAGGGGTTTGGTATGTGAGGATGTGTTGTGTTTGCTATGTGTACATTTCACCGGACTCGCTCATTGCACTTGTCATTTTCATATTTATATAGTTGCAGGGGCATGGATATTTGGACTGCTCAGCAGTCCGACACGCCCCCTGCATTCTTACACGCTCCGTGTTAGCCTTACAGTTGAGTCAGTGCACCCTCATGAATATACATGGCGCGCTGACATCATAGTCTTAGACGGCAGTCTCCAAGTAAGACTTGGTTAGTCTTACACGGAGGATTACTGAATCCCCCCCCTCTGTCATTTTCTTTAAATATTTCTGATATTATAGCTGTAATGGCCACAGCTTGCTTTGCAAAGTGTCTGTCATAAGCTTTCAATTTATTTTTCCATCAGCAGTTTTGCTGCCTTTAAATCAACCATTTATACTTTTATCATTCTGAGGCCTTCACAGAAAATGTTATCCTCAGCATACAGCTTGTTTAACATGTTCACTATGTTAATAGCATTTTTTTAATATATTTTTAAACTGCATTACCTCCCCTAGTATAATTGAGTTATGTAGCTGTCAGGTGCCCTTTGTATATTCAAGACCATAAGTATGATCCTCAGAACTGCAGCTCTAGAAATGTGAAAAGGGATATATATATATATATATATATATATATATATATATATATATATATATGTGTGTGTGTGTGTGTGTGTGTGTGTGTGTGTGCGAGCACGCTTGTGTGTGTATGTATGTATAAGTGTGTATGCGCATAGCCAGAAAAGCATGTGTGTGTAAGCCATGCATTTTTTCTCACTATGAAAATCTTAAATGATCAACTTTAAAGAATTGATTTACCTGATTTAATTGCCAAAGAACATGCTTGAAGGGTAGTTTTTGTTGTATTGGGGGAATTAACAAAAATTTTAAATTGAACAATCTAAAATAAAAACAAATCAACCTTGATTCAGCATGCATGATGCCCACACAAAAGGCAGTCAAGTCATCATGCTTATAAGATCATGTGATTCCGTGAGCAACTACATTCAGCATTAAACTTTAGATAGTGATGTTCAGAACATAAAAGAAAAATATGCAAAGCAAATTCATAAATGGGCATCCCAACAAAACTGATATTTAATGAATAATGTTATTATTCATTGAACATTCTCGTTGCTAGAGTACTTGTTGTGTGACCTTGTTTTTGTATTCCCTTAGTGTTTCCTTTGCTACATGATCCTACATGTAGTGTGAACAAACCCTCCTCTTAAGAAAAAAACTAACAACATAGATTCATAGGTTCATAGGTAGGTACTAAGCTATCGGCCCTAGGGCCTATATAAGCCTAGACAAAAGGTACCTTGGCTTTCGCCACCCAAGAAAATTATTTCCTGTGCCACTGTTGAGCATAGCCACAGAAGTGATCCCCAGGGTGAATTTCCTATCTCCCATCCAATCATCTGTAAGGCCCTTTTATAGAATATCCACATAATTTGGGGATTCAATAATGGCTCCCAGTTTGCAGTCATCTGCAAACTTTGTTAGCCAGAGTCCCTTAGTTTTAGCCTGTACTTCAGAGAAGTAGATGCCAAACAAGAGTGGTCCCAGGATTGAATCCTGAGGTACTCCACTTGTCACTTGTCTGGAGTTAAATTTGGAGACGGCTACTTTTACAGTCTGGATTCTGTCAGTAAGCCAGTTGGCAACCCATCGAATGATGTAGGGATTTATGCCCAGCTTAGTAAGTTTATCTATGATTCCAGAGTGGGCGATGGTGTCAAAGGCCTTGGCGAGGTCCAGATAGACTGTGGGGACCACTTTACCTTCGTCCTCAGCTCTGGAGACTGATTCAAAGAAGTATAGTTTGCAGACATATCTATTTCCAAATGCACAGCTAGGCATGAAGTTAGTTTGCATTTAGAATGAATATGTCTTTGGAAGAAACAAAAGGTACATTTAGCAGTCTGCACTCTTCTTAGCTGTATGCCTGTAAGGGCACAACCATAATTGCTATAAAGTCTTACATTCAAATAAAATCATTATTTTTTAAATAGATCCCAAATAGCCATTGCATATTAACAACTGTTTGCATGTGGCAGAAACAGAATGTCGATCTGCCATTCCATTTTCCACCTTTGCACACAATCTCTTAAGTTTTTAAGTCTGCAAACAAAGTGGAGTATAGCCATTATTTAGTGACAGACATAACAAAACAGATATTCACATGCCCTCAGAATTATGTGAGTCTTTTGTTAGAATAAATAATCTTGTGTGTGTAGTACATTATGCTGTTATTGTTTAACTACTGTAAATTTCAAAGGAATACTTTGCAGACTGATGAATAATCATCAGAGAATATTATACTTGGTATCTCATAATTACTAAAACAATGCTCACTTTTGATATAGCTAATCAAAAGAATTAATCAGAACTAACCTGAACACCAGAAGGAAAATGTCACACTTTGCTGATGTTCGTTTTCTGGTCATTTTCTTAATAACAGCCACAGAAAGAACATAAACAAATATGCGGATTTGTGTTTACAGGAAGACAGTGATGCTGGAATATGATGTAAAGACAAAAAAAAAACAATCTCTTGCCTTGAATTTTAAAGCTAGACTGTAATGACTGTTCATTTTTCCTATGGCTAAGATAGACAACACACCAGTGCTCTACACTGTCACACATCAGTGAAATTTAAAATCCATATACAGCTTGCATTATCACTCTAATAATGTATATGCTAGACCACATGCCAGCAACTGTCACTGTGGGCTGAAAAGTCAGAGAGACCTAATTAAGGCTCTAATGGGTTTTTCACTCTTATATTTTCTGAGTGACAGTTTAATAAGGACTTCAGAACAGATCATACATATCACAAGTAACCTTCATTTTAATAAGGTGCAGACACTGCTTTTTCCTAGAACTAATTCTTAAAAATATTACTTGTAGTAATTTAATTATTGCAGAGTTTCTTTGTGCATATGATGTTTTATTCACCTTGTTTCTTTTAACAAGCTATTTAAGAGACTATACCTCATTTTCATATTAGAATATGTGCCATTTATGCCATTTACATATTTGAAATGTGCATTTTGTATGTTAGACAATGCCAAAGTTTCATATTTTTGTACGAAAGACTACTAGAAAAAGTTAAGAAACTACACAGTATAATATCTGCCTACTAGATTGGTCTTATTGGTGGAGCATAAGCAGATGCCCATAACACATTATAAAACATGTTAAAACATTCTGTCTGTTAAAAAAAAATACATAAAATCTCTACAAACAGACCTCTGGAGTAACCAGATGATACTGCTGGAAGGCGCAATAAAGGAGGAAAATTGACACAGGATTTTAGCGCTTTCTTTCCCTTTCATTAAAATAAGAACTTCTTCAGAAATATCAATAAACCCACCATACACATTTAAGTACTAAATTCAAAAATCATGTGACCTTGAACATCCAATGATGTCACAACAACAATAAACAATTAAAGTCAAATTCATTCCACAAATTAGTTCTTTGCGAACTTTAACTTTATAATGCATTTTTTTAAAAAAATAATAATACTTAATATAAATTTTGCTATAACCTAAACAGTTGTAAAAAGCACTTAATATTTATGGTCTCAACATTTATGGTCTCATTGAGACCAGGTAATTGATCAGCTATTAACATGATCTGATATAAACTTTCTTTACATTCTAATAAGATTTTATAGTCACCACAAAAATTATCAGCATTGACCTTTTCCAAAAAAAAGGAACATTTTTTAAAATTATTGCACAACATAGCATGGTGAGCTAACACATTAGAAGAATCTCTTTTCTTAGTGGCCAAAACATGTTCATATATCCTTTTGCTTAAATTTCTAATTGTTTTGCCCACATAGAAATTATTGCAGGAATTACAAAATGCTGAATAAACTACATTGCTTGTGTCACATGTATAAAAACCCTTGGCCAAATAGTAAAATGGGCATGTCTAAATTCAACCGATAAAGAATTCAAACAAACCTACACTGCCTATAATGGCTGCATGAATAAGTACCCAGTTTAGTCGACCTTACTTACAACTCAGTAGATGTTTTGCTCTCTAAAATTGTCTTGATGTTAACTACCTATTTGTAAGTGGATAAAGGTTTTTTGCCCAAAGCTTTAACCAACTCAGGGGTTCCAAGTTCAACTTTCTAATTTTCTGAAATAACGGCCCTGATCAATCCCATTTAATTTGTAATATGAATTTGAAAGGCCAGCCTGTATTCATTAACAGTCAAAAGATCTTCACATAAAGGTTGTTCAAGACTACCACAGCCAACCTCTTGTATAGACAACATTGATCTTGCTGAACCATTTCTTAAAACCTTAACTTCATCAGCAATTCTTTTTAACCATCTCTGATCATACTCCCTCTATATAAAAAAATTGCTAAGTTTGATGACTTCTTTGTTAAACACAATCTGTTCACTAGTCAAACGACTAAGCCTAATGAACAGACCATCCACCATGCCCCTCTTCATATGACTGGGATGTAAGCTGTCCTTGTACAAACACTGATTTACAAACATTGATTTCCTATAAATACATCTTGTAAACATCAAATTAGAATGATCAAAGCTCAGCTGTACATATAAAAAGCCAGTTTGTTCACCAAAATTATTTATAGTGAACCTAAGGAACTTGGTAGTATTGTTCAGATAACACACAAAGGAAAGAAACGTACTATATTCACCTTTCCTAGAGAAAAACAAGATCATCTATGTAACACCTATAAAATATGATGTTTTCAGCAAAAGGATGCCCAACAAGATATTTCTGCTCCCACATAGCCATAACTAGATTAGCAAAGGAAGGTGCTACTCTAGAACTCATTGCTACTCCTGAAATCTGCTGAAACAATCCATTTTCAAACTTGAAAAAATTATTTTCAAGAACCAATTCCATTAAAACACATATAGTGTTAATTTAGGAGTTGTCTGAACTGGTATGTATACTTAAATATTCTCTAAGAAAATCTAAACCCATGTCCTGCTCTATACATGTGTATAATGTGATAATGTCAAGTGATGCAAAAACAAATGGTGACTCTATACCTTCAATTTTATTCAAAAATTCTAACAAATGCCATGAATCATGTAGATACAATTGTGACTTTTGAACAAGTGGATTAAGTATACTATCCAACCATATTGAAATGGGTTCAGTTTTAAAACCAGCTGCTGATACAATTGAACAAAATGGTGGCTGTCCTTTGTCTTTATGCACTTTTGGAATACCAAATAGTACAGGTAATTTTGGATATTCCACCTGCAGATAACAATAGGCTTGATAATCTAGACTGCCTTCACTAAATAAATCAAATAAGGTAGTATCTACTCTCAAAAAGCTTTTTTTGATTAATTCTGGTGCAACTACCTTGTAACAAGTCTTGTCATTCAATATGTCAAAAATAGCTTTACTATATTCGAAGGAATTCATGACTACAATCGAACCCCCATTGTCAGCTTTCATAATGCGTAACTCTCTATTAGAAGGTAAACTTTTTAAAGCTAACTTTTCTTTGTGGGGAAGGTTGGATTTTCTGTTACAAGTTTTACTCAAATTTCTAAATTGACCCTCACATAGACCACTAAAGACATATAAAGTAGGACTCAAATGAGGATTAAATGTGCTCCTTAATCTTAGAGAATCATCACTACTATCAATTTTTGAAATGCCATCAAAAATATGTTTCAGATTCAATTTTCTAAGATACAACTTAAAATCCACAATCAATCTTGGGACATTCACAACATTGGAAGGAACAAGTGAAAAATAAAGTTGAAAAACTGAAATAGTGTCATCACATAAATTGACATTACTTAAGTTCAAAATGTCTATCTGAAAGTCTAATTCTTTTTCCAGTCCTTCCCTCTTCCTTTGTTCTTTGTTTGAACATTGTTGGACCACTTCAGTATTTTCTTGTTGCCCGAAGTGTCCATCAAAAATGGACCGGAAGTGTTGGTATTAACAAGTGAAACTGTCCCAGAGGTGGATGGAAAAACAGCTTCACTAGCATTTTAATCAGTAGTGTTAGACTCAGTATTATTTGTGTTTGCCTGAACAGTTTGAGGATTAACTGTTGCTAATCTGGTGGGTAATTGTATAACTTGACCACCTTGTATGCCCACCTTTGTGTCATTAGTTTTTATAAGGTAGGCTGAGTTAGCAGCATAAGCTAAAGATCTATTTTCAATGTTCCTTGTTTCCAGGACATAATGGATGCCCTGTGTCTATCAGTTTTAGCTGTAACACCATAGTGCAATGTTGAAATAGAAGAAAAACAACTTGATGCTTTAATAAAGGTTCCAGCCATTCTATTTCACTCTTTAAAGTATTCAGTTCACCTTTATAATGTTGCACTAGGATTTTCATTAACGTTAACCCAGTATTGTTGAACAAACCTACAGGTTCTAGAAACAGATCATCACCCTGCTTAACACAGTTTAGAAATTTAAAAATCCTCAAACCCTGTGGCACACGATTTTGTTGAATGTTTTCTTCTAGATATAATACTTCAAGTTGCAAGGAGACAAATTTTAAAGACAACCTCTCTAGTTGGAAAACAGCATTTTTACAGTTAACATAGTCGTTCACAAGATTGTCTATACTTTGGGCACATACTTGCAATGAAGTTGTATTATTAGCTGTCACTTGAAATGGATTAGTAGTTTCAAAAAAAATACTGCCAATAAATTGTAGTTCTCATTAAATCCAACTCGATTAGATGTAGCATTATCCGTACCACCACTGTTGGCTAGATTAACTAGCATAGCCTGTGTTGTGGTCAAGGAAACATCATGAACATTATCACATAGCCTTAAGGATCTACTCCGGTTGTCATGGAAACTGGAAAAACCTTTGTGAATAGCTCCGGTAACAATAGAAGTAATTTGCTTACTTAAAGAAGCAAAATTATCTGGAATGGAGTGGGTGGTCAAGTTGATTAGACTGTCCTGTGAAGATTCACCTCCAGCCATAGCCAAACAGTGAGTCAGTGAGTAAAATCAACAGACAAGTGAAAAACAGAAGATCCAAGATGGTGGGCATTTAATCGGTACCCTCTCCTTGATGCACCAGGACCCAACATCAGTTTCACAGCTTAATCTGGGAAATCTAGACCTCTCTACGCTTCACTTGCTACCTTAAACCTTAACCAGTTACAGGGAACCTACTTGGAGATTCTACAGCGATCCTGCGGGTTCCTGAAAACTTAAATCAACTGTTGATGTGCGCTTCTTATTAACCACGCGGCTATTAGAGGCCTGACCGGTATAACCGCATACTGAGCAAATCCGAAGAAACACACCCAATGTCTGAGAGATCTAAAATGCCAAGAGAATCTGAGAGCATGGACACGCAAGCCACCAAAGCCAAAATATCTGCTATCATCACTTCACGGAGAAAGACCGAAGAGGCTAAGATCTTCCAAAACCTTACCGGAGCTCTCCAAAGACCCGACTAGAGGTAAACCAGATAACATACAACCCATTGATGAACTAAAAACGCTCTCTTACCTCTTCAAAATGCCATACAAGAACTATCGGCAAAGTTTACTGTATTTGACACCTCTTTGCAAAAAATTGCTGGCAGACTAGATTCTGTGGAGGAAAAATCTAAAGTGAATGAACTCGAGATTCTTGCTACTAAAGAAGCTCTCCAAATCAGAGACAAAACCATTAGTACCATGCAAGCCAAGATCACCGACCTAGAGGCACGAAGTAGAAGAAATAATCTGGTGATACGTGGTTTGAGTGAGAAGTATGAATCTAATCAACTAATTGAAGTCTGCACACAAATTTTCATAAGTCTATGTAAAAATTCAGACCCTGCGCATAAGTACCACATCGAAAGAGCGCACAGAGCTCTCCGGAGCCAACAGATATCTGCACAGCCAAGACCAATTTATATTAAAATGTTAAATTTCCAAGACGTCCAAGCTATTATGTTAGCTTACAAAAAAAATAAAAAGTTTGCCTGGAATGGTCATTCATTAATAATCTCCCAAGACCTACCTCTAGAGATTAGGGAGATGCGCCGTAAACTAGCTCCTTACTGTGCGGAACTTATACAAAGGAAAATCCAGTTCCAGATGAGGTTTCCCTCAACATTGGTCTTCACTTATCTGGGATCCAAACTACAAATGTCGTCTCCGGCTGAAGCTAAAATCATTTTTGCTAAATGTTTCGGCACGACTCCTTCCACCTGATTATATAAACCAACACCAGAGCTAGCAATAATCTGATATGAAACTACGCAACTAACTGAATATAAACCAGCGTGATCAAGATCTTCCAAAGCTCGGATTTATGCCAGCAATAATAAATTCACTGAGATACACAAACCAGATATAGCCCAGATATAACCGCAATGCCAGATAGAAAACGCTATACACAAACCAAACGTTTTCCACCCGATTACGCTCCTTTGAGCATTACTCCGCTCCTGGTACTCATCTGAGTCGTGCGCTAACACCTTAAAACTGTCTAGCTGGGATGCTACTGTTTGTACAAACATCAACATATTATATTATACAAGAAATAAGCTTTATACTTAGTCGTGTCCTAGGAACTTTGGTTTGACTAGATAGATCATAGTACGACTCTTATAAGGGTGACGCGCAGTCTGCTTCTAATGGCGTACGCATGCAGGAAATTCCCTAGACATGCTCACACTATGAGAACTGAGCTGTATCTGAAGTCTATACTGCATGTCTGACGAACCTAAAAAGCAGATTGAGCGGAGAATATTCCAACTAATGCCTTATGATTCGCACTGTACTACATATCGCTACTGTTGGTCTTTCTTCCTTTTTCTTTTTTTTTTTTTTTCTTTTTTTTCTTTGTTCAGCACAGGAATTGACTACATTAAAGATGCTGCAATATCGGTCCTGTTAACTGGAACTGTTGATAGTGAGTCGACTACACTGTATATATTAACCACTCACTCTTACCTTAAACTATCCCATGAATCCATGCAGGTTATATATATAGTTAACTGTGAATTTACAAAGTAATTGACTTTTTCTTTTTTTTTTCTTTCTTTTTCCCTTTTTCTTTGGCTTGCTGTCAGCTAAATAGTTACGGAGCTCTTCTACTGGACTGTAAAATATATCTGCCTGATGATTTATATATGGTATACACGTATAAATTACCTACGGGCACCTTATATATATTTAGCAGCATAGCCTTGCACTGCATGTGGGCGCCCGATGTCAGTTTGATTAGGCTCATGATTTGTAGATATTTTTCTGGAAGCCTTAAGGATTTTAAGAAGGGATATGATGTCCAAACTTGGGCCTGTTAAGAACTTGTATAGATTTTGTAAATATTGTATATACTGTTTACTGTTTAATCTAACTACAATGTCACACGTACCTATTCTCTCAATTGCTATAGAGAGGTGGGGATGCACGGTAGTAGGATTGAGGGATTTTAGTGCCATGCGTTTGATATTTGCTGCCTTAATTTTATGGTGCTTCAGCGCCCATACTATTCTCCTATTATTTGATAAAAATATTTGTAAACTTACACTTAATATGCTTAGAAGAACTATTAAAAGACATTATGGCTAATAATCCAAATATAATGACAGTGTCATCCTGGAATGTTCGGGGACTAAACAATTACCACAAGAAAAAACTGGTAATGCATATTTTACTCAAATCTAACTGTAATGTTTGCTTTTTGCAAGAGACGCATCTACTAACTACGGACTGGGCAAATGATATGAGGAGAGCATGGATTAATGATATTGTTTCCTCTGGCTCGGTTAACAACTCAAAGGGGGTGGCTATTATTGTCAAAAAACCCTCTCAGATACAAATAATATCAAAAGGGAATGACCAAGAGGGGAGATGGTGCTATTTCACTGGCTATGTTCAACCAATAACTGAACCGTTATTATTCCTTAATATCTATGGGCCATGCTCTGGACAATCAGAATTTATTACTGGGATCTATAATCTTCTGCTTAAATTCCCAAAACACATCCTAATCATTGGGGGGGACTGGAATACGGTCATTAACCCGCAGGTGGACCGTAAAGGGAGAGATATCCATAGCAATACCATAACCTGTAAAGTTCTATCTGACATGATTGATGATTTTGGTCTATGGGACCCAATTGCATCCAGCTCCACCGCTTTAAAAGATAGCCATAACCACTTTACTTACTTTTCTAAATGCCACCACTCCTGGTCCCGAATTGACTATTTTTTGATCTCAGAAGGATTGAAAAATAAGAAAAGTCAAGTATACGGTCGAGCCCCGCTTCCTGTCTGACCACTCGAAGATAACTCTAGAAGTTAGCTTAACTCAACTAAATGCCTCTACAACTTATAACTGGTCTCTGAATTGCAATCTTTTAAACGATAGATCTCTGGGGAATGAAATTAAAATGACTCTTAAAGATCTGTATTGTAATAAACAAGATGAACCTATCTCCTTGGATATCAGATGGGCTGCAACTAAAGCCGTGCTTCGAGGTATCTTCATTAAAAAAGCGAGCTTTCTTAAGAAACAGCGTACTAAAAAATTAGGGGATCTACAGGCTGAAATTGATAGTTTAGACAAAAAACTGCTAGATGGATATTCTGAGACCGTAGAAAAAAAATTACTGAATAAACAAAAAGAATTATTTGAATATCACCAATCTAATCTGTCCTTTTGGGAATTTAGATATATAGCGAGATTCTCAGAGCATATTCAGACCCCCTCTAAGGCGTTGGCGAGAATCATTTCGAACGCACCTAGGTCCCCAAGAATTTCTTGTATTCAATATGAAAATCAAATCTATAGATCGGATGAACATATCTTGCACCTTTTTCACCAAATATATTCGGAGATCTATTCTACCTCCAGCCACACGGCCTCCAAAGAAGAGATGGAAAATTTTCTAGATATGATTGACTTTCCAAAGATCACTGAACTACAGAAAGACCAACTTAGAGCCCAGTTTAACATTACTGAAATCATAGAATCTATTGACAAACTGAAAACAGGAAAGGCCCCGGGTCCCGATGGCTTCCCATCTGAATTTTATAAATCATATAAAGCCACTCTAGCTCCTATCTTACTAGACCTGTTTAAATCCATAGCTGTCAATGGCATTAAAGATCCATACATTAATCTATCAAAAACTATCCTAATCCCCAAATCTTCAATAGATGATACGAATCCTAATAATTATAGACCAATATCACTTATCAACGTGGATATTAAAATCTTATCCTCGATCCTAGCTACTAGATTGAAAGATGTGTTGAATGATCTGATCTCTCCGGAGCAAACTGGATTTATGAGCAACAGACACACATGGGATAACACCCTAACACTAGAATCAATGATGCAATTATCTAAACAGAGCCGAGACCCTATCTACGCTTTGATACTTGACGCAAATAAAGCCTTTGATAGAGTCAACTGGGACTTCCTGTTTCTAACTCTTTCAAAGTTTGGTCTCCCCTCTGAATTCATTGCCCTAATTAAGACTCTATACAATAGCTCATACACACACATTTATATAAACAGGAAATTCTCAAGACCGATTAAATTAGCCAATGGCACGAGACAAGGGTGCCCTCTGTCTCCCCTACTGTTCAACCTATACATAGAGGTGCTACTTCTGTTTATTACACAGAAAGCCTATTATGCCACCCCGAAACTATGTAATCTTAATATTAAATTCGCTGCCTTTGCTGATGACCTTAACCTATATTTCATGTATCCCTCTAACAATGCAGTAAAGTTAATAGACTCCATAGATACCTTTGCAGCGTTTTCTGACTATAAAATTAATGCCAATAAGTCTCATGTTTTCCAAATTAACCCTGCAGCCCACAAGCCTTATCTCTTTCCAATCTTGCCTTTTCATACCTCCCACTCAATCAAATATCTAGGAGTTACTTATGAAGACTCATATTCCTCTATTATGCAAGCTAACCTAGTAAAGATCTGGAACTCTATCACACAGGATATGAAATGTTGGCAGCTATTGAAACTCTCTACACTTTCCAAAATCGCCATTGTCAAAATGAATATACTCCCAAAAATTCTCTATCAATATAATTCCTCCTTATCCCCAGCCACAATCACTTTTATCAAGAAAATCCAGAAAGGGATTGGAAAGTTCATTTGGCACCCAAAATCAGTCAGAATGTCGTACTGCAAACTCACAGCTCCCAAGCAGAAAGGAGGTATGGCCTTACCAAATCTCATTCTATACTATAGAATTATCCGAGCAAATAGAATTCTTAGCATAGCCAATTATGCCACTGAATCCATGGTATGGCCCCCTACCTGGACCAAGATATGGCATAAATATGCTATTAATAAAAATATCAATCCCAAATCTTTGCCTTTCCTTACGAGAGCTTCAATTAAGACAATGAAAATTCATAAAAATCTTAAGGACCTAATTGAGGACTTTCAGGAACTTTTCAATCTGATAGGCCTATCCAATGCCCTACCACTACTACAGCCTATCCATTTAAATCCTAACATTACAATGGGAGGCCAAATGCTGAACCTAAACAGATTCCCTATGATCAAAAACTACACGATATGGGATATACTCAAATCTCAACATCTCCCTCTAAATGAGCTTAGAGGAACTTTATCGCTGTCTAAAGCTTATACTATCATTTTGAGGCAGTTAAGAGATCTCTTTTCATCCCTTCTTACAAATCAACACAAAGCAGAAACTGATATCAATATAATCACCCCACTGCTCTTAAACTTAAGTGTCAAGAAACACATGCTTTCCATGTCATACAAAGCATTCTCCTCATACCTTTATGGAGATGAAGTTACCTTTGCTGATTATTGGAATAGACAAGGATCCAATTTATCTCTACAACAGAAGAAAGAATCGATAACTCTTATGCTTAAATACTCCCCCTTCAAGAAATTTACCTACACTCAATTTATGATTATAAATAATTTATATCTTACCCCAACTCACCTAAATAAATTCAATGCCTCTATCTCCACATCATGCCCTTGTTGCCCACATCCACATGCAGATATTATACATATACTGTGGTATTGCAAATATGCGCATAATTTATGGTGCTCCCTCAAGGTTAGATTGGATAAAATGGGCTATCACAAGTCAACACTATCCTGGGAAATGGCGCTACTCCATATTACCCATATTAATATGCCACCCCTTAAGTCTAAAAGCCTGATTATTATATGTCTTTTGATTAAATTCTATATTACCAAACATTGGATAGATCGCTCCAAACTATCTTGGGAGGGTTTCAGAAAAATGGCAGTTACATACATAACTTCTCAAAAATTGATAATTGTCAATCCTCGCAAAAAATTGGAATTTAAACACCTATGGAACCTTATTTTTTCAATACTAGATATTAGCTGAATGTACCATATTAAAATAATTAAGAAGTCTTTTGGAACAAGTTTTTATTCTTTCTTCCCCTTTTTAACTCATGGGCAAGCAGATGTAGGATACATACCTTAGCATTTAGATCTGTATGGCACTATGTATATAGTTATTTTTAGAGTTGTTACCCTTTTGTGGATGTAGTATTGTGTTAGCATATTGCTTATATATGCATATATTTTATCAACTTCTAGATGTTTTGATTTTGCTTGTTGTTTTATATCAAAATGCAATAAAGATTGTTTGGTAAAAAAAACAGACAAGTGAAAAACACCTTCGACTGGAACTCCACAAAACTGTAATAACCAGATGATACTGCTGAAAGGCAGAATAAAGGAGGCAAATGGACACTGGATTTTAGCACTTTCATTCCCTTTTATTAAAATAAGAACTTTTTTCAGAAATATCCATAAACCCACCCTACACATTTAAGTTCTAAATTCAAAAATCATGTGACTTCCAACATCCAATGATGTCTCAACAACAATAAACAATTAAAGTAAAATTCATTCTACAAATTTGTTCTATGTGAACTGTAACTTCATAATGCATTTTTTAAAAAAAAATAATAATACTTAATACAAATTTTGCTATAACCTAAACAGTTGTAAAAAAACACTTAATATTTATGGTCTCATTGATACCAGGTAATTGATCAGCTACTAACCTGATCTGCCATAAACTTTCTCTACATTCCAATAAGATTTTATAGTCACCACAAAAATTGTCAGTATTGACCTTTTCCAATAAAAAAAAAAAAAAAAAAAAAAAAAAAAAAAAAAAAAAAAAAAGAACATTTTTTTTTTTAATTATTGCACAACATAGCATGGCGAGCTAACCCATTGGAAGAATCCCTTTTCTTAATGGCCAAAACATGTTTGTGTATCCTTTTATGTAAATTTCTAATTGTTTTGCCCACATAGAAATTATTACAGGAATTACAAAAAGGCCTCTGGAGTCGACATGGGAGCAAGAGTTGGCCCTGTTTTTTTAAACTTGGTCATGGCTATGTGGGGAGAAAAATTTGTTATGAAACATCCTTTAGTGGAGAAAATCTTGTTCCACAGGAAGTACATAGATGACCTCTTTTTTTCTATGGAGTGGGACTCTGGGTGAATTTAAGTGCTTTGTGGAATAAATCAACAAGAGCACTGATATTTTGTGGTTCAACAGCAGTGGTTTTGATGATACCTTGGACTTCCATGACCTAAGTATTTCGTATGTCACCACATCTCATTCTTTTGTGAATAAGGTATTTTGGAAAGAGACCTCTGTTAACCAGTACCTTCACAAGGACAGTTTACACCCCTCCCACATGAAAAGAGGGCTGAGTAAAGGACAGATGATCAAAATCAGTAGACTTACTATAGGTGAGTTTACATTTCTACAAGAGTTGACTAAGTTAAAGGCTTTTTTCATTCACGGGGATATAATTCAGACTGGTTAGGTACCACTGAATTTGAGGTTTTGGCATTATGGACATCCAAAACTCGTCCTATTTTGGACAAGAACCATTTAAAAAATTTTGCTACTCAGGCTCCTGATGTTTCTTCTGATGTCTCTATAGAATGCTTTTGTTTTGCTTTTCCTATTCCAATTTGTGATGTGATGTGGTTGATCAAGAATATAGCACAAGAAAACTGGAAGGTTATTTTTGGGAAAAAAAGTCTTGGGTGACAAGCCCAAGTTTACCTTTAAGAAATCCGTTAATTTTAAATCTATGTTTGAATGTAATCATTTTTGTTCTGATGTTGTACCTACAAGAAACATCACCATTACCACATACAGTTGTGGTTTTTGTAAGCAATGTAGGTTCATTAACAATTCACCCTCAGTATTTTTTCAAAACTGTAATGGAGTGGTTTGGGTGAAGGGAAGGTTCAACTGCATTTAAAAAATGTGGTTTATGCAACTGTCTGTACTTCTTATAATGCATTTACATTGGCAAGACTGTCAGATGTTTCAACAGATGGATTTATGAGCATGTTTTGGCTATTAGGAAAAATCACCATAAAAGTGCACTAGCCAAACATTCTGTTTTTTGCATGGATTTTTTAGAAGTTTTTCTTTTGTGTAGTTGACTCAGTTAATGCTGATTGCTTTACTGCAGATTACAAACTTCAGTTAGAATGTAAAGAAAAATGAAACCTGCAGTCACCAGACTTCAAATGATTTGAAAGTAAAAAGTCAACTACCGAAACCGGTGAAGCAACTCTGAACAAGCCTTTGGATTCACTGGCGAAAGCGTTTAGTTGTTTGAATTGCAAGTTGTTCGAATTGCAATAAACGGTTTACTTCACTCGTTTCGGTACTTGACTTTTTACTTTAGAATGTAAAGAAACCAGCTGGCAAATTAGACTGAGGGCAGGCAGAGCTGCAGGTATTAATGAAACAATCAACATTAAATGTTTTTTACAAGCTTTAAGGATTTAATGTTACTTCGAAGTTAACTTTGTTTATATATGTTTTAACAAATTGCAGTTGCTTTTTAGTTCCATCACTTTAAATTTTCAAGGGCACTTTTCATGTTTGTGACATCATCAATTGTATCCCTCATTGGCTGTATGGATCACATGATTTATGTGCAGTCTTTTTAAATTATTGTGGTGGATCTATCTCTCCAAACACCATTATATTGGGCAACTTCAACTACCCAAACATAGACTGGGAGCACTACTCTAGCTCCAAAACCCTAGCCCAAAGGTTCCTAGAATTTATAAACTCAAATGCTATGGAACAACTTGTTACCACTCCCACAAGAGGGGAAAACATACTGGACCTGATTATCACCAACATGGGGACTCTATGCTCCAGACCAGAAGTGCATCCCTCACTGGTAAGATCAGACCATAAACTAATCTCACTGGATACTCACATCCTGACCCCACCCTCTGCCCAGAAAACCACAGTGAAAAACTTCTCTAAAGCAAATTTCACACTCCTCAAAATCAAGGTGGAAGCCTTCAAAGCCCCCGGGCCTGTGGAAAATATGGCCCAGACAGCAGAATCCTTTTTAAACGCATTCTATGAACACCTTCAGGAATGCATGGATCATGCAATCCCAAATAAAACCAAGACCCAATCCTCCAAAGGCAGACGTCCTGTCTGGTGGACCCCAGCCATAAACAAACTATACAATAGAAGGAGGAAGCTACTACATGATAGAGCAAAATCCCAAAAAGTGAAGGCATCTCTGATCAGTACTAGCAAAAAACTATGGGCACTCATAAAATCGTCTAAGGCCAGCTTCGAGAGAAAAATTGCACAGGACACTAAGGATAATCACAAGGCTTTCTTTAGTTATGTTAGGAACCTGAGTGGGAATTCCCAGATATGCTCAGAATTAGTCTAAAATGACAAAAAATACACCGAACCCACAGACATTGCCAACATCCTATCTGACAGGTTCAGCGCAAACTTCTCCCCCCACTCCCCACCAAAAGGGCGAATATCTATCCCAGCAGAGTGCTGCCCCCCTGACATCTCAGATGCTCAGGTAAGAGCCGCCCTCTCCAAAGCAAAAAACACAGCATCAGTGGCACCAGACAGTGTCCCAGGCTGCGTACTACATGAACTCCAAGAAGAGCTAAACCCAAACATAAAACTACTGTTCAATCTCAGTCTTACTACAAGATATGTACCCGTAGAGTGGCGTACAGCAACAGTGGTCCCTCTCCACAAAGGAGGTGCCTCAACGGATCCTGGAAACTATCGCCCCATAAGCCTGACTAGCTTGGTCTGCAAAGCTATGGAAAGGATCATCATGGACCTCATAAATAAAGATATTTGGGACCTACAGACACTGGATCCTACGCAGTTCGGCTTTCTTAAGGGCAGATCCTGCCTTTTAAACCTGGTCAATTTCTTTGAAACAGTCACCAAGGCCATTGACGAGGGGAAGGTGGTCCACACAGCCTACCTGGACCTTGCAAAAGCCTTCAATACAATACCCCACTCGGGCATTATAGATAAGCTCACCAGCTTAAATATAAACCCCTATGTCACTAGATGGGTTGCAAACTGGCTCAAGGACAGAACCCACATGGTTATAATTGCTAGAGCCATGTCAGACTCCAAACCAGTTACAAGTGGCGTCCCACAAGGCTCAGTCCTGGAACCTCTCTTGTTCGGTATATATTTCTTGGAGGTACAGGCAAACATGGAAGGACTGTGGCTAACCAAGTTCGCAGATGACTGCAAACTGGGCACCATAATCGACTCTCCAGGTGACACAAGCATCCTCCAAATGGGCCTCATAGAAACAGACAACTGGTGCCAGAGCCATGGCCTCAATCTAAACACCAAAAAGTGTATAGTCATCCCCTTTGACAAAAACAAAGTGCCCACAAATTACCACATAGGTGGTAATCCATTAAGTACAGAAGAAGTAATTAGGGACCTGGGGACCCAAGTTGATAGCATTCTCTCATTTGACAACCACATGGCCAAAATGGTTAGAAAAACATTTTATATAGCCCACCTAATCATGAAGGGATTCACATCTAGATCAGGGGAGGTCATCGTGCCTCTTTACTCATCCTTCATCAGGCCCATAATTGAGTACAATGCCCCTTTTGGGATGTACCTTACCAGACACCTGCAGCAACTGGAAAGACCCCACAAGTACCTCACCAAGAGGATCAAAGGGCTCAAACAGATGCCATATGCTGCCTGATTAAAGAAACTCCAGCTCTACTCAGTGGCATACCGCCTGCTCAGAGGCGATCTGTGCCTGACGTATAAAGCCATGTCCAACCCGGAATTAATGGACATGCTGCACCTCAGAAAATCCAAATCCCATTGAGCTATGCGCTTGAGAGACTTAAACCTCAGCACTGAAATAAATAGGACATGCTGGAGGGACAGATTCATAACCCAGAGGCTCCCTTCACTCTGGAATAAAATCCCAGTCCAGGTTAGGCAGAGTCCTTCAATGACTCTCTGCAAGAGGAATCTTGATGAGTGGATGGGAGATCATAGGTTTACCCCGGATATCACTTCTGTGTCACTATTAGACAGAGGCACAGTATACTAACCTCGGAAAAGGGCATAGCAAAATTAATTTAAAATGGGTGACGAAAGCCAAACACACTCTGGCTAGGCTTATAAATGCCCTAGGGCAGATAGCCTAGTATGAACCTATGAACCTATACAAATATTAACTATAAATATAAAATACTGAACCTATGACTATTAAATTTACACAGTTTCCTTGCCTTACTACCTGCAATCAAGATGAAATGAGACAAAAAGGAAGAGGAAAAAAAAACAGATTTGATTCACTGCCCTTCATGATCATTTTATTGCTAGAATCAAAACACTAAAGTTACAAAAGGGATGTTGGTGCTCTAATTCTAAGTCAGGACTTCATATGATCTTTAGATTTGCATTAAAACCCTAAATGGAGCTCAGCATTTAACACTCTAAGAAAGTAATCAGAATTTTAGATGAGAGAAATTTGTCAGTGGAAATTCTGAATGATGTAGGACCCCACAAGAGTCCCAGGCTTTCTTGCCCTCTGTTTCACTTAGAACCATAAAGTCCCAGCAAGTGTTAACAACTTCTTGGAAAAGTTCTCTCATGCAAGCAGGAGCATACTGTGGAACTGTAACAAACAAAACAGCTCACTTGAAGTGAAAAAAAATGCTTTTCTTTTGTTTTCTCATAGACACTTACTTGCTCTGATGTTTGTGGCTGTAATAAAACAACAGCAAAGCTCCTCATACTAGCAATGAAAAATAAGCCATTAAAGACATACAGCTGAAGAAATTGGTTATGTGAGTTTGTTCAGAATGAGAGCTCAGATGACAGGACGATTGCTTGTCAATAACACCAGATCTGATATTGTCTATTTTCATTATATCCTTAACATATGGGTTCTGTTCCGAGCATCCCAACTGACTCAGCCATTACTATAACTTGCAATAGACAAAAACTCTCAAGCTTAACCCTTACCCACAATGCTCTTCTTCCAGTTACCTCAGATCTTATTTGTTGCTTTTCCTGCCAGACATCTTTGCCATTACTCTTGAGCTAAGTGTTTTTTGAAATATTCTTATAGTTTTTCATACTTTAGTATCACTGCTTTTTTCCTAATCATTAACTTTAGAACTCTGCCCACTGCTGTTTTGAACTTGTCCTCTCCTTCTTTGTTCTTCCTTTCCTTACAGTACACTTCAGTGTACTCTGGCCTATCATTGTTGATAGTTTTTCCTCCTTCCTTGCAGTTTAAAAAAAAAAAATGTTCTTGTTCTTAGTAGTGTGTTCCTGTTTGCGAGGCCTTTCTACCTGTGTGCATGTGTGCGTGGGTATGTATAGCTGGCCTGCTTTCATCACTGTTGAAAAGTTTGAAATCTCTTCAGTATGTCTGCTTAATCTATAGTCCCCACTGGCTTCAAAAGATGCCAGAAATGCAGATACAAAATCCCTATGTTGGATGCTCATTTACTGTGTGTGTATTGAATGAGCCCTGTTCACCTTCAAGAAAACTGCTCAATATGTCATAGTTTCAGTCACAGGGTGCTAGTTGAACATAGAAACAAACTTATTTTGAAAGGTATACTTCCATCAGTCTTCAGCCTTCCTTTATCCATCTGTTTTTTTCCTCCTATGCCTTCATCTGAAGCATTACAGTTCTTAGATCTGAACTGCCTTACTTCAGTTTCGGAGCTAACCCTATCTTCGGAGCCGGTTCTTTCTCAGAGGTCTTTGGTCCAATTGGATTCAGACACCTCTCAGGGCCAAGTCTGTCCTGTCATCTCTGGGTGGCAAGAGTCATATCCTATTATTTTAGCCTTCTCTGCACCTTGGAGCATCAGCACAAATCAGGTCCACTCCGGCTTCGATCTTAGGAGCTGTCTCTTCGGTGCGGGAGTGATCATGTTTCCAAGGCCATCTTTCTCAGTTCTGGGCTCCCTTCCCTCTTCAGGGGGGCAGCCTTCAAGGCAATGGAGAGAACCCTGACTGCCACAGTCAGACAGTCAGCCCCTTCCACTTCAGAGCAAGTGTCCTTTTCCTCCTCATGCCCAGATATTCAACCTGCACCCCCATTGGGTCATTGGGTGCTGAGACAACAGGAGTCTCAGATAACAATTCTTTCCTCTTCTGATACCTCCCTGGATCACCCCACTGAGGAGGCCCCTAAGAAGAGAATGTGAAAGAGGAAGCACTTGAATTCCACAGAGGAAACAACCACCTAAGACACCAACTTTAATGAAGGGGAGGGATCCACAAGGTCACCCATGATGATGTCTCCTTTGGAGACAACCTGGAAATATTAAAACAGAGGGGTGATTGGAAGTCTCAAAATCCCTCTTCTGAGTAATCAGTGTACCTGCAGGCCTTTGGCACCTGACCCTCTACCTCTTGGGTGACTCCACTCACTAACAAGTTCATTCAGTTGATCTCTCAGCAGGTGTGGAAGGCCCCTAATACTATTGAACTATTCCCAAGAGACCTGACAAAGTTCTGTCCACCCTTGAAGAAGAACAGTTCTGGGCCAAAGGGTTAGCTGTTGATGCCATGGTCATGGTGGCAACCACAGAGAAGGAACTGGCAGAGGAGAGTTACTCTATTCATCCAGCCAACAGACAGTCTCGGGTGATGTATATATTTGGGAAACAGGTCTATGCATCACTGACCTTTGCCTTAAGGTCTTTGAATTTCTTAGCACATTTTACAAACTTCAGAGGAATCTGGCAAAGGAGTTATCAGATACCCTGTCAGGAACCATTTCTGAGGAGTTGGAATAAAAGGTGCCTCCCAGTTGGCTGCCCTGGAGTCTGTGTCTAATTCATCCACGAGGCTCATTGCTAATGCAGCTGATGGGACCACCAGAGTGGCGGGTTCAGTTGTTGCCATTAGGAGACAAATCTGGATGCACCTATGTGACTTTGCAGAGCCATTTAAGTCTTCATTCGTCAATGCACACTTTGACAGATCATCCTGTTTGGCCCAAAAGTTAGAGAAACTTTATCCAGGTGTGAGAAAGATGGAAAGACCATTCCACCCACCATTTTCTACCCTCCAATGATCCTTTTCCAGGAATTAAAATGGTAGTGAAAAAATGTGCTTCAAAAATTCCCAAGGCCCTTTTCAGGACATACAAGTAGGTAGTTCCCCCCAGGGACAGAGGATGGAACTTTAATGGAAGATGGCATCCTGATGGCCCACAAAACCAGGGTTTAAGGGATTCTTTCTCTGACAAACTCTACCAGTGCTCCTGAAAGGAGGCCTGGTTGTCTTCCTCTGGAGGCAATCAGGGGATGTTTATCCCTGCACCAAAATGCCTGGCTACAAATAACATTGGACGCTTGGGTGCAGAGGATCATATCCAGAGAATATACAATTCCCTTTTACTTTCCTCCTCCCATATGCAAGAAAATCCTGGCTATTCCACCCAATCAGAGGGAACAAGCAGTTCTAGAAATCCAAAAACTGCTAGGAAAAAGAGTCATCCAAGAAGTCCCACCAGACCAGAGAGAGTCCAAAATTTACTCAAGATTCTTTTTAGTGCCAAAAAAGACAGGAGACTGGAGACCAATTTTGTATCTAAATGTGCTGAACAAATCAGCTTATCAAACTAAATTCTTTATGGTCACTGTATAGTCCATTCTTCCATTTTTGGAAAAAGACAATTGGACGTGCTCAGTAGATCTTCAGCATGCATGTTACCATATAAAAGTGGAAAAACAATTCAGAAGCTTCCTCCACTTCCAGCTGGGAGCCAGTCACATTCAGAGTTCTGCCCTTTGTTCTCACCACAGCCCCCAGGGTGTTCACCAAATGTATGGCAGTAGTAGCAGCTCAGTTGAGACTGCAGGGATTCCGAGTGCTTCTATATCTAGATAATTGTCTCATTACCACTCTGACCAGGCATCATTTAATAGAAACAACAGACCATGTACTTCACATTTGTTCTCATGTGGGAATAACTGTACATTATGAAAAATCAAAACTGATGTCAGCTCAGAATTTAGAGTTCATAGGAGCCCTTCTAAATACACAAACTTCCATAGCTTTTCCTTCCCCTATGAGATTACAGAAAATCAGCATTCAGGTACAGAAAGTAATCAGTAGCAGGAAAGTAACCACTCATCTAGTCTTTCAAGCACTGGGCTCCATGGCTATAACTCTAGTTCCCTTGGCAAGATATCACATGAGAATACTACAATGGCTGCTAATGTCTCCATGTTCAAAGTTACACCAACCCATGTCAGACATGATTTTGATTGCCAGTCTTTGCAGAAAAGATTTAGCTTAGTGGTACATTCCAAAGACATTCTTATAGGCTGCCCATTTGTCCCATCACAATCCCAAGCCATAGTGATCACTGATACCTTCCAGATGGGGTGGAGGGGCATTATTTGGGCAAGACTTCCAAGGCACTTGGTCCCCCAGAGAGGCCAACTTGCATTTATTTTATTTTACATTTATTGACTGGGCTAGTCTAACTAGATATACGTCCATTTTCAGTAGAGGCCTGGGGAGATAAGCTCCATGACACACAGATAACAAAAATTGCAAACAAATATAAAAAAATTACAGTAGTATATACACTGACAATTCAGGTTAATACAGAAAATCATTTGAAGAGGACAGACGTCATTACAATGTAAACTGCAGGTTCAAAATAACATGTATGTACATTACTTAATGAAAAAAGGAGGCATAGAGGCTGATGCCCTATCCAAGTACAGTATACAATGAAAGAGGCAGCTTAACATTCAGTAGTAGTAATATTGATTTTTTTTAACAAATAAGTAAAAGAGGGAAGGAAAATAATGAAATACAGAGTGTAGACATTGCATCTTGTTAAAAAGGATGACAGAAGAGTTAATGAAAAGAAAAGGGAAGGCAGAGCATATTAGGGTAGAGTAGATAGTTAGTCAGGTTTAGTACAGGGGCATAACCAGTGTGTTCTGAGGAAAAGTTTCAGTCTATTTTTGAAGAGTGATAAAGAGGAAAGTGAGGAAAGATCACTGGGTAGGAGCTTCCAGAATTTTCCCACAGTATTAGAGAAGAGAGAATCCCCAGCCCTGTTGTTAGATTTAGATGTGTTAACTAGAAGTTTTTGAGATGAATGTAAGGACATCAGATTATTATAGGGGGTGATGATGGTGGATAGAGTAGGAGTATTGGAAGGTTGGTAAAGAGTCTTATGGGCAATGATTAGTTGGTGGTACTTGAGCAGATTCTGTAGTTCCAACCATATCAATGTCCTGGAGTTAAGGGCAGTTCTTTTAGTATTGCAGTCCTTTCAGACTGCTCTTCCTTTGGGAATAATTGTGATTCAAATGGGCAATATTTCAGCAGATTGGTACATCAACAAATAGGGAGGAACCAAATACTATCTCATATGTCAAGAAGCTCTCAGAGTGTGGCAGTGGGCAACCTCTTCCAACTGCTTTCTGATAGCAATGCATATTCCAAGGTGTTCCAATGTGATATCAGACAAACTAGCCAGGTGTATTCTCCTGCCTCATGAGTGGTCTCTCAGTCCAAAGGTGAGAGAAAGGATTTTCCATCAGTGGGACCAGCCTTGCTGCAACCTACTTGCATCTCCCCTAAACAACAAGTGCAGCAACTACTTTGCCCTGGGAAAGTCACTGAGAGATGATCTTCTCCACACTTGGCCCTCTGGACTGCCGTATGCCTTTCTCCTGATTCTCCTGATTCATCTAATTCTGAAATTCCTACAGAAAGCAATCAGGTTGAAGAGCAAAGTAATCCTCGTTGTACCTTATTTGCTTCAACAGATATGGTTCCCCTTTCTTTGGCCTTATCTGATTCAACAGCCTTGGATTCTGGACCTGGCTCCAAACCTTCTGTCCCATCCAGAGGGATTAATCTATCTGAACATTGTTTACCTCAAGATGACAGCTTGGTTTCTACAGTTCCGTTAATAGCCAGGCTTTCTTCAGGTTCTTCCCCGGTAGATCATATTCTCTTAGCCTTTCATAAACCAGCTACCTGTAAACTCTATGCTAGTAAATGGAGAAGGTTTACCTTTTCAACTTGTGACAACAATATTGATCCCTTTTCAGTGCCCATTGATAAAATCCTAGAATTTCTAGCTTCACTTTTCAAGGCATGTGCTTCGCAATCTACCATCAAAATTCAGTTAGCTGCTATTACTAATTTCCATAATGGTTTTGAAGAATCCTCTTTAGCTTCTCATAAGCTTTGCAAAGCCTTCTTAAAAGGAATACTCATGCTAAAACTCCCTTACAGAAATCCCACACCACTTTGGGATCTCAACTAAGTGTTGCAAACCACTGTACAACCTCCCTTTGAACCATCAGCTGAATGTGATCGGAAGTTTTTATCGTGGAAAACTATGTTTTTAGTAGCAATAACTTCTGCCAGAAGAATTTCAGAAATACAAGCCTTATCATGTAGACTCCCTTACCTAATTTTCCACAAAGAAAGAGCTTCACTAAGAACCAGTCCTTCCTTTTTACCTAAGGTAGTGTCAGAGACCAGTATGAATCAGACTATTACTTTATCAGTATTTTCCCATCTTGCTAACAAAGGAGAATACTGTTTACATTTATTAGATGTTCACAGACAATTACATTTCTATTTACACAGAACTAAGAATATGACAAAATCTGACCAGCTATTTGTGTCACTTTCATCTGCAAGACTTGCCAACCAGTGAGCAAAGTGACACTAGCCAGATGGCTCAAAGAACGTATTTCTTTCATCTATAATAAAAAGAAAATTAATTTGCCTAGGCCTTTAAAGGCACTTTCTACAAGAGCTGTAGCTACTTCAGCAGTTTATCAATCTAGAGCTTCTATGGATGAAATTTGAGCAGCAGCAACTTGGACTTCTCCTCATACCTTTATTACCCATTACAAATTGGATCTGATCTCCAGGGGAAGAGCATCACTAGGTTCTAAGGTGCTCAGGAATATCCTTCCTCGAGTCCTCCCAAGGTGTAAGGTAGCCAGGGACTCTGTCCCATATGTTGAGGATAAAATTAAAATTGACAACATCAGATAAAAAAGTTATGTACTCAACATAACATTCCATCTGTGTTGTCCATTTTCATTTATCCTCAACTCCCCTCCTTCCCTCCCCCTGCCTTTGAAGATTTTGGTGGCATGGCTAATGTACATATGTCACTTGTGTTATTGTTATATGGTTCCAGGTATGGCCTCCATGAAGGCTTTTGGAGCTTTGCACTCTGTCTGTCTTTCAGCAAACTTGATCTGAGGTAACTGGGAGAGGAGCATTGTAGGTAAGGGTTAAACTCAAGAGTTTTAGGCAATCAAGAGCTGTAGTAATGGCTGGGTTGGATCTGATGCTTGGAACCAAACCCATATGTCAATGATAAATAAAAATGGACAACACAGATGGAGCAGTATGGTGAGTACTTAACTTCTTTTTACCATGCATGAAGTGGAGTGATAGCAAGGAACACAGACTAGCAAAGGTAAAGTTAATAGTTAACCTGAGTAAGTAAAATCATCAAGTCCCTAAAAACAAAATGAGAAAAAGTAATAATGACACTCACTTAGGAACAGAGTGTCTAGAATTTCTCCTATATCCTGAAACTCCCTAATCAGCCTGCAAAGGGGAACAAGTATTGTCAAACAGATTAATTAGATTAATAATCAAAATATTTGTAAACTGCTACAAAGGCGCCTCTTTGATTGGGTACCTATAGGGAGGAGTGCAGGTTTAACATGTTTTCCATATAAAGTCAAACAGAATGCTACAGTTTGCCATAGTGTGGAAGTGCTGCTTAAGGGTATGCCATCCCGAAACCTCAAGAGGGCTACTAGATTAAAATGTCTGAAAAAAAGTGACAACTCCCATCCAGACCCCAGCCAGTCAGGACCCATGTAAAAGCCTAGACTGATTTCTGCCTACCCTAGACAAACATGAAAACCCCAGAATCAGCCAGAATCATGGACCTCTCCCTGCTGTAGTCAAGGTTCTAGTAAGCAGACATGTTCTTTATCAAGCAATCCTGTTGCAACCTCATTTTACAGATTTCTGGTGATCAGAAATATAACTTCCATTGCAAGTGAGTAAAAAAGATTTATCCTTGTTAAATAATCTTACAAAATTGAAAGAGAAACAACTGACAGAATCCAAAAGAAAATAAAAAAAAAAAAAAAGTGAAGTGCATTACCTATGGGCAAACTTGCTCTGCAAAATTCTGCGAACAGTCACAATGATCACCAGGCTAAAAATAAATACAATAAATGCAATAAATGCAGTAGTAACACATTACAAAAAGTGTACTCAGTGCAATGTACACTATAACCCATGGTTTTGCCATACTGAAGTAAAAGATTTGTGTTGATCATCAAGGGTACATAGAATGCAGTATAAATAAACTAGTTTGGGGAAGTGTACATATTGAAAATGTCCACAGACATGAATGGTAGGAATAAAGAGGAAGATGACATGTGAAACATGGTAATGTACATAAGATAAGGACATGTCAATGCGTGTACACTCCAAAGACTAGTCAGTAGCAGAACATTGATCACATATGTACGTAGAACAGTATGTACAACTGTTTAAACCTCCTGTGTGAGTATATTTATGTCATCACACATTAAAGTATATTATGTGACTGTCACACAAGATGATTAGTTGTGATATAAACATCTTGACATGAACACTGGAGAGGAAATTTAGCAAGGACGGTTTATACAATAGGGGTATTTATATGCTGTGAAGGTGTACAAAATGAGTTGCTTGAATATGACTGAAATGCCAGCATAGCTCTTAACCAATCATGGACACATAGCAACAGGCTTATGGACAACATGAGACAGAAGCAGGCACAATCATGAACAATTCTAAAATAATACCTCCATTAATCTGTGACACTGACATAAAAATATGTGATTGTAGATTATTACACATATTCTGCAGGAACACACTTGCATAACTGTAATGATTTGTCAATAATCTATAAGTGGAATTTAACACACCTTCCTCAAAAATGACCACTTTTTTGAGGTGTTAAGGGAGACTGCATTACACCTGCAGTTTAAATTATGGGCAGTCATCCAGGTGAGAGGTTTGCATGACACATAAGCCAAAATCCACATCTTTAAGAATGTAACCCATGCAATCAATGTTGTCAATGAGCTGTGTATTTACTGGGTGCATCACAGGAATGCGTATCATACATGCATCTTGTAGAACACCTTGAAGTGTAGTGTGCACCATCAACTCCTAATGCTTATGCATCACAAGGAATACTTATGTATTGTGGACAAGATATGTGGAAGATCACTGTGCCAAAAGTGATACACTTGAGTAAAGCATCACTGGATGAGATAGGTATCAGCCACATGGGCAATAAAACTTAAGAAACAACAGACTATTATCAGTAGATTTCCCATATACAGCTGTGTATTGCATGCATCTGCTACATGTAATAGCAATGGATATTGTCTGCACCATCTGCAACTGATGTGTAAATTAAGAAGTGATCCATTATAATGAATGGTACAATGTTGTGTAAGACAGAAGACAATGCATCAGTTATGCCCATGTGCACAGGAACTACAGCATTGCAAAGTCTAGTGTCAGTGAGTGAGGATGCCATCACTGTGATATTGTTCACATACCAAACAATACACGGAGTGCACTTTCTATCAGCACACATCAATCCCAAGACATGTGCCACATGCTCACAGTCACCTTGACATTGCCATGGATAATTATATACTACCACGAAATTATGCCATGCATGCATATGTGTTCATGAAAACTACAAAGTGGTAATGCTGATGTGATATACTGGTATGTCCGTGACAAAGTACAGTCACACTATAACAGTACCTAGGATACAAGTGAACTTCATATCTTTATAGCTACATAGGAGTGTGCTAGACTAAAGTCCCAAGATCCCATGAAAGCTTAGACATAGTTAACATGAGTTACACAATTTTCAATAGCTATGTGAACAATGGGAAAAGGGGTTGAGTATGAATGTATGGATGGATGTGAACAACGTTCACACAGGTATGTGCCTATGCTATGTTATCTACCTCTATCTATGAGAGGCATGGGAGCAACAACCGGAGTACAATCATGATTAACCGTCCATTGATCTAGGTTGTACTTGAAGAGGGTCAGGAAAGGCCTTTGCTTTATGTGAATGGAAAGCATGTTCCAGAGAACGGGTTGTGCCTGAGAGATTTATCTACCTCTCCAACATGATTTATTATGTCAGCAGCTAGCTTAACATCTTTGGAATGAGTGACTCTTGTGTAGTTTGTGTTAACAATGTGTACATTTCCATCAGGTCCAGATTGGAGGGTGCCCTCTAGGCCAGGCAGAGATTGACCCTTATTAGTCTGTTGGAGATATAATACTGTGATGGGGCTTTCAGTCTTTCTGCATATAACTTGTTGTTAACAATATGTATCTTCATTGTGAGGAAACTATGTGGTTGCTCCAGCGGTTGCAGATGTGTGGTGAGATACAACCAAAAGGGTGCATTGCACTCAGTTATTGGTGTTATGAGGGCCAAGTACAATGTCATTATAATGTCCTTTGATGTGGATGGCCTGTCCATACTTATGAGTCATGCCACATACAAGGGAATTGTCACCACTGTGGCCACATGGTGGTCTAAGTTCTGGTTACTGTCTAACTGAGTATCCAGATCATGTACTGCTGGATGTATTCATAGGGGTGTGCTGTCTATATTGTAATTAGCTTGGGTATTTCTTTCCAAAAGAGAATAATTATGTTTTTGTGTTCATTTAGCATGTTTCCATGGCTCTGGCACCAATCATTTTTGGCATTAATACTTTCTGCAGTATGCCAATAATGGTCATGAAGTCGATTGTCCATAGTTTGCAGTCATTCACAAACTTGATAAGACAAAGGCTGTCTAAGTTTGTCTTCTGAGAAGTAAATACCAGACAGGAAAGGGCCTGGCACAGAACCCTGTCATATGCCACTTGTCACTGGTCTATTTTTTTATGTGAATTCTCA
Organism: Protopterus annectens; assembly: GCF_019279795.1. Classification (NCBI taxonomy): domain Eukaryota; kingdom Metazoa; phylum Chordata; order Ceratodontiformes; family Protopteridae; genus Protopterus; species Protopterus annectens. Next base: position 847,276,043 of record NC_056727.1, on the reverse strand, counting down.
TACTTTGAGAGTATGCTTCCTGTTAGTGATCCATTTGGCTACACACTTACTGATGTATGTGTTTATGCACAGTTGCGACAGTTTCACTGTAATAACTGTGTGGATTTGTGTCAAATAGCTTTGCCAGGTTTAGTTAGGTGGGATGCATAGTCATTCCCTCATCCATGCCCTTGGTGACCTTCTAGAAGAAGTCATATAAATTGAACAGACACGATGTGTCCTTATGAATCAAACTGGGTTAGGTACACAGTCTAAAGATTACCTGTGTCCTGTTTTATAAGGTCCATGATGATTCCTTTGATTGCCTCACAGATGAGGTGATTCAGGCTTATGGGGCAATAATTCTCTGGGTCAGGTGATGGTCCCCCTTGTTCATATGGATGATTGTTGCTGTAAATCCTTCTACTAGAACTTAGCCTGTCTGGAGGATGTGGTTAAGTAGGGATCCAACTGTGTCTGCTGGGTTAGGTTTTAAGTTATTGAAAAGGCAATCTGGAATGTTTTCAGGGTCCACTGATGCCATGTTTTTAGCCTTAGAGAGCACTCAGATGAGATGCACTCTTGAGAAAATAAGATGAGTAATGTTTGCATGTTTACTTTGTATGATGTTCAGTGTGGACAGGGACATGATTGTTGATCTGTCAGCTAGCAGATTTTCTATTTCCTGTGGTTGAGTATGGGTGTTGCCATCCACAAACAGCTCTGTGCTTAGTTGTGTATTCTTCTTAACATTTCATACTTACTTAAAAACTGATTATTTATCTGATATTTATTTACCAGGAAAGTCCAACTAGGACAGAACCTATTTTCAGCAGAGGCCTAGAGAGAAAAACTCCAGACACATGTCTTTGTAACATGGGAGGAAACTAGATCAAACCCACATGAACACAGGGAGGAACTGCAGGCTCCATATAGAAGGCACCCCAGACAAGAATTAAACTGGAGAACCTCTTGCGGTTTGGCGACAACACTAACCTCTACACCACTGCACCATCCAAAGGTGTTATGAAAACACCTCCAAATACAGCCTTTGGTATGCATCACATATCACACAGTAGAACTGTTCAAACAGTCATACAACTCTACCTCTGTCACTTAACTGCATCAATTTCACATCATATGCCTATATGTTTTTCATTGGAAAGTTTTGTGTGAGGGATCTGATATCATATATGGACACATTACAAACATGGTGGATGTGGTTAATTCAGAACAGTTACTGACAAATGATGACAGTCAAACAGTGCTGCTGGGGGTCTCTTCAATAATCTTTGGAATAGCAACACAATTGTGCATACAATGAATACACCAAAGTTGCAGATGAATTTGAACTACTTATATGTTTATGTATATAACAGCAAAGCATTACAACATCTGGCTGAAGCAAGATGTTTGTGCCCATTTAATCAGTATGTTGTTATACTGATGTATCTCACAGAGCATTTTAGTAGGTATACACCTATACACCTGTGCCATACTGTAAGTGTCACTGTGATGGTTGAATGAGAACTGGGCAGAATGTTGGTATACTCAACTACAAAAACACATGCCTTAGTAAGGAAACCGTATACATAGCATCATCCCATGTCAGCAGCGTGAGGTATATTACTACAGCTGTTATGGAAGGAACATGCAATCAAATGGCAGCAGTGGCCATCAATACATCAACTCAAATCACAGACTGGAATACACAGTTCTAGGGCTAACATACATCCACACCTCAACTTAGTACATGCAGATGGCAGCAAGATTGACATGTGCAATGTTCATAGGGTCATAGGACACTTCTAGACTAATGGCCAACAACCCATACAATTCCAGCCATTATTATGGCATCTAAACAACAATTGCTATATCTATATGATGGAAGATAGTAAGGGTATGTGTGTAGGTGTGTATGTATTTTATTGCATTACATACTGACTCTGTCTATATCTGACTTGTGCACCACCCAATGACAGGATTAGCAATCACACATCCAGTGGTCTGGAGCTGGCTTGAAGAAGGTCATGGAAGGACTCTTATTTCATTATGTGTGTATGCATCTTTGAGATGATGACAACCTCCAGTCTTCTGCAGAAAGGATGCTATGTGGTCAGACTGAAAAAGGGGATGTTGGATTCTTGGGACTATGTTAAAGGTTCACTGGAGTGGGAGTCAAATGAAGAGTTTCAAAGGATCATAGAATGACTATAATATGCCACCAAAAGACAGTTCCTTGAGGTCTAATTTGAACATTAAACCCATGTAGGTATAGAAGGTAAATTCCATACAGTGTAAGACTAGCACCACAGCATATGACTGACTTTAACACTGTCACAGTGCACTTTATAGAAGCTGATAGCATCATTATATCCTGAGAAGATGTTGGGGAGGACTGAGTGATATATATATGGAATCACATCTCTGTGTACAATTGTCTCCAAACTATTATTTGAATGAACACACTCAAAAAACAATTCAGAAAGAGGGAAGCAGCCTTCAACACACAAAACCAGTAACAAAATTCAACCTGAGTAGAAGGCAGTGAAGAACCACAACAAAAGGGATGCCACTTAGGTGCAAAATCAGTTTTATTAACATACTCAAGTTGACTGCTGTGATAATAGAACCCTTAACTATCTAGTTGTTGAAGCTGGAGAACACAATACTTAATATCAGCAACACAGCACAAGTTTGACTTTGACTGTTGTGTAATTAGGACCCCTACCTACAGAACATGATACTCAATGAAAGAGCCATGGCACAAATCTGACTTTTACAGTTTCAAAAGACACTTTATAGCATATGACATCATCAGTGTGTGTCAAGAAGATGTAAAGAGAAGTGTCTCATACACTGCTCTAAAATTGTCTCCACAATGCCAGCTAACTGAATACACACACACACACACACACACACACACACACACACACACACACACACACACTGACTACAGTGAGATTTGAATCTCTACCTACTTACATTAGAGAGAGAACAGAGTACCTAATGTAAGTGCCATGCATAAGTCTGACTTTTATACTGTTGCAGAAGACTTTGTAGCAGATGACATCATCAGTGTATGTTTGGAAGAAGATGTTGAGCAGCCTGTATGAAATGGTAGTGTAGTCATGTACAACTGTAAAACTTTTGTTCTCTATGAGAATTGATTGCTGACAGTAGAATGCAGACTCATGCTCTTCTGAGTATGCACACACACACACACACACACACACACACACACACACACACACACACACACACACACACACACACACACACACACACACACACACACATATTGACAATTGTGAGATTAGAACACCTATCTAACTAATTACACAAGCTACGGAATACAATACTTAGTGCAAGTGCCATGACACAAGTCTGATATAGACTCATGCTTTTCTAGCTATGCGCATACACACTTACACACACACACACACACACACACACACACACACACACACACACACACACACACACACACACACACACAGTTTGGCTGTTGTGGTAAATGACCCCCTACCTAACCATTTTGTTCTAACCTGCAGAACATGGTAGTTAATATTTGTACCATCACCAAAGTTTGATTTTTCCTTGTCACAGTGCTCTTTAAAGTGGATGACATCATCACTACATGACACAGGTAACATATACTGTTATGAGACTGGTGTGCAATATGTGGACTTTGGATTTTTTGTTTTACTTGCAATGGGCAGATATACTTTAAAAGACAGCTTCTTAAACTATAAGCTGTCATGAATTCATGCTGCAAAACTGAGACATACATGTACCTGTTTCTCAATATGCTTGTGTACATTACACACTTTTATTCAGACACACACACACACACACACACACACACACACACACACACACACACACACACACACACACACACACACACACATTTTGTGGATAGCATGGGTGCAATTGTTGATGTTTGGGTGCACATATTGTGATGAATTGATGTCCACAGTAAGACATGTATAAGATAATCTCAATGTATATTGTTAGTATAAAGCTTTAGATGGTGTAACAATGCAGCTGTGCTATTTATTTTTGTAGTGTAGTTGACATTTGGGGAGTACCACTGACATACCCATTCTCAACTGTATGGGTGCAGGGCACACATGAGTCTAAATAAACATGTGTTCATTCACTCACTAACAAGTGCCTTCCCTTTGGCTGTGTTTTTATATGGATTATAATAGGATAAATGCTAGCTGGGCATTAAACATACTAATACATGCCAACCAGCTCTTTCCATAGTGCACCACTGAGTGATGGGTTTGAGTGAACTATGGTAAAGTGTTTGCACATGTGATACTCACATTTAAGGAATACAACTTGAACTTGAGAAGTCGCTGTGCATATATGCTATAAGAGAAATAGCTGACAGATACTATGGTGTTTATACTGTAGTTTATACTGTAAAGGTTGTGTCATAACATTTATGACATTAAGAACTGTTGCTATTGCCTTCCCCATTTGCACAGAGTTAAGTGACAAAGAAATGTAGTTTTCTGCTTAAATGGGAAAATAGTTATATTTCTATTGGTCTATCTTCCTTCCTGCAAGCACTGTAAGTAGTGGGTGCAGGTGTCAGAAATTTGGAATGGACTGAGTGTAAAAAGGTAAATCTGGTGCCTAGCTTTCACTGTGGCAGCAGATTTAAAAATAGTGAGCTCGTATTTATAGAAGAACTGACATGGGGTTTAACTCCAGCTCGATCTAATTTTTTTTCACATGATGTCAGGGTGGCTTTACATAAGTAAATTATATACTTCCTGCTAATGTGAGAAGCAATGACTACAGTGAAATATTGCATATAAATAAGCATCAGTCAAGTGATTTATATCAACACTGCATATATGGCTTTGCAGTTTTATACTCAGCATTCTAAATAACTGCCAGAGTAAATGTTTCAAAGTACTGCCTTTACTATGCTTTGTCTTTGTATTCCTTTAGCACAGTGAGTTTAAACAACATTGTGGAGAGATAATCTGACTAGAACAACCAATGGAAAAAACTCACGCAGTTTCTGCCATAGGAAATGAAGAGCCATTCACCATCACTCAGCATTGGTGTGTAATGCCAACCTCCTTGCAAATGCAGAGGACAAAAATTGAAGGCTTTATTGGAGGCATTTCTGACATGTGTGTGGTGTATGATTCTATTTTTCGACCAGATTAAAGGTGTGAAAATGGGTAGATAGGAAAATGGTAAAATGGGGGGCAAGCAGATAGAAGAACAAAATGGAAGCAATATAGGAATTTATAGGAAGGAATTAGGAAAGAGCCACAGCTATCCACTTCTTTAACAGTGTAATGTGAACATGTATATAAAATTGCATGAATTTGGACTGTCACCACAACACAGATGGATGACAACAGCGCAATCATGTTGTATAGCCAATTAGACAAAATCAAGCATGTAGATCTATGTATGAGATATTTTTTTGTGTGTATGTACATGTGTGTGTGTGTGTGTGTGTGTGTGTGTGTGTGTGTGTGTGTGTGTGTGTGTGTGTGTGTGTGTGTGTGTGTGTGAGACAGATACCCTTCTTTGGTCTTATTTCAAAAAGGGAAAAATGTTGGCGAAGGGATATAAGAATGTCAGGAACAGATAGGAAGGGGAGGTGAGGAAGCAGGTGTAGACAAACAGGACAAACAAGACAGACACGGGGTGTTGAGAGACACAAACAGTTTGTTGACACCATGACTGAGGATAGGGAGGGGACATTGGAGGCACATGCCTGTCAAACTTGGAGACAGTGAGAATCTAGTCCTAACCCTCAGATCTGTCATCACTGTCCCCTTCCTCAGCTTCCTGTTGGATTGCTTGAAGTTTGTGCTTTTTCTGCATTCTAACAAATAACTTCTCTGTATGGAAGAGGCATGCACCATGGCTTCTTTCTAAGACCTCACACACCAAGCCCAACAGCTCCTGGCAGGGGCCATAATCTGCAACTGCACCTATACTTCAACATGGTACCTCTGCAACAGCTTCCCGGGTAATGCTACCTGAGGGTGAGGGCCCAGGTAGTTCATCGGCTGCAGAGGCAGCACTGCTAGGTTACATCCCTGATGTGCTGGGTGTTGATGTAGCCACCTTTGGATGGGTGGCATGCTGCTAAACTGGTTGGCTTACTTCCCTCTGCTGAAAATAATTTTCTTTGCTCTTAGATAATTATGCATCAGAACAGTGTGATCACACATATTAAAATAAAAAAGAGATATTAAAAGTGGTTAAGAGAAAAAAAAATGCTTAGAACCATTATATGTCGCATACAATATTCTAGTACAATAAAATACAGTTTTACTGTTATGTTAGCTACACTTTTTAAAAGTCCAAAATAGGACTGAGAATTGTTCCAAATAATCCTTGGTATATGCATATATTCTTTTAAAGATATTCCTGATTAACTTAACAACATGGCATTTATGCCACTTTTGTTGACAATATAAAATTTTATTAGTATGTATTTGCTACTTGTGGGATTTGAACCCAAACCATCATAATACAACATTGCACTTGACTTCTACAATTACCTTGAGCTACATAATAAAGCATGCATGCTTGATTTTAAATTTAAGATATCCATGTTTAATTTGCTAGTAATGTATTGAAGAGCAATAATTTTACTAAAATAATGTTAATTGGTGCTGCATACATACCCCTTGCTTCTCTGAGTCTTTCTAAGCAGTAAACATAGGCCTCCCTGTTAACTGAAATTTCCTGAGAATCTGAAAAATAAAGAATGAGAAAAAAAAAGACAGATGAAAGCATTATGCATACCGGTCTAGGCTATCTATAGCTTTCCACATCAGTTAATGTTGCTTTAGCTGTTTACTTACACTGCTGTGCAATGTCAGCAGTACTAAACTCATCCAACCAATGGTTGAGTTATTCCTGCTTGTGCCATTTCAGGTTATTGTAAAGATGTCTGCACTGCTTCATAGTGTGTGGACTGCCAGTTGCACTGGAGACAGCCTTGGCTAGACTGTTCCAAGCATCTGATTTAAACACAATTGTGCATACAATGAATTCACTAAAGTTGCAGATGAATCTGAACTACTTATATGTTTGTGTACATAACAGCATTACAGCATTTGGATGGAACAAGATGTTTGTGCCCATTTAATCAGTATGCTGTTATATTTATATATTTCACAGAACATTTAATGATAGTAGGTATACACATATACACCTGAGCCATACTGCAAGTGTCACTGTGATTGTTGAATGAGAACTGGGTAGAATGTTGGTATACTCCACTACATAAGCACATGCCTTAGTAAGGAAACAGTATACATAGCATCATTCCATGTCAGCATCAGTAGGTATATTACTACAACTGTTATGGAAGGAACATGTAATCAAATGGCAGCAGTGGCCATCAATACATCAACTCAAATCACAGACTGGAATACACTGTTCTAGGGCTAACATACATCCAAACCTCAGCTTAGTACATGCAGATGGCAGCAAGATTGACATGTGCAATGTTTATATGGTCATATGATATTTCTAGACTAATGGCCGACATCACATAAAATTCCAGCCATTATTATGACATCTAAACAACCATTGCTATATCTATATGATGGAAGATAGTAAGGGCATGTGTGTAGGTTGCATTTGATTATATTACACACCAACTCTGTCTATAGCTGACTTGTGCACCACCACCCCCATGACAGGATTAGCAATCACATTCAGTGGTCTGGAGCTAGCTTGCAGAAGGTCATGGAAGGACTCTACATCATGATGTGTGTATGCACCTTTGAGATGATGATATCCTCCAGTCTTCTGCAGAAAGGATGCTATGTGATCAGAGTAAAAAAGGGGATGTTGGATTCTTGGGAATATGTTAAAGGTTCACTGGACTGGGAGTCAAATGAAAAGAGTTTCAAAAGATCATAGAATGACTATAATATACCAATAACCATGCAAACAACAGCTGACTGAAGTCTAATTTGAACATTATACCCACGTAGGTATAGAAGGTGGATTCCATACAGTGTAAGAATAGCATCACAACATATGTCTGACTTTAACACTGTCACACTGCACATTATAGAAGCTGACAGCATCATTGTATGCTGAAAAGAAGATGTTTGTGAGGACTGGCTGACATAGATGTGGAATCAAATCTGTGTGTAAAATTGTCTCCAGAATGTTATTTTGGATGAACACACTCAAGTTGACTGCTGTGATAATATAACCCTTAACTATCCAGGTGTTGAAGCTGGAGAACACAGTACTTAACATTAGCAACACAGCACAAGTTTGACTTAAACAATATCAGACAACACTTTATAGCAGTGGACATCATCAGTGTGTGTTGAGAAGAAGGTGTTAGGAAAAGGGTCTCAAATACTGTTCCAAAATTTTCTCCACAATGATAGTTAACTGAACACAAACACACAGCCACACAAGTTGACTGCTGTGAGATTAGGAGCCCTACCTACAGAACATGGTAGTCAACACAAGTGCCATGACAGAAATCTGACTTTTGCAGTATGAGACAACACTTTATAGCGGATGACATCACCTGTGTGTATGTCAAGAAGATATAAGTAGTTGTGTCTCATAACAATACCCCACACTCCAAGCAGATAGGAAACACCAAAACACGAAGGTGATGAAAAAAGGTTTCTTTAATAACATGTCCTGGTACCTCGACAATTCACCTTCATTGGAACACCTCACCATACAAACCCCATCTCCGTATATACAATGAACAATTAACTCATTAATCAATCAATTCATTAATATCATTTAAACCTACAGCAGCTCATTATTTAAGGTTCAAAATTACAGCAACTCATTGTTTAAAATTCAAGAAAATATTGCACAACAGTAACAGATTCTTAACTATCACACGTTATATCCGAGGGGTATGAATTTAGACACTGGGATTCCATTATAAATTTAGACATTAGGATTTATTGTGAAATTTTGTATTGTGGCATTCAAGCATTATGAAATTTTGTATTGTGAAGTTTTTGAATATTACTATTTGTATTATTAAGGTAGAAGTGGTAGACATGTGTCAGTGTAAAGTTTTATTAAGCAATGTCTATTTACTGTTGTGCAATATTTTCTTGAATTTTAAACAATGAGTTGCTGTAATTTTGAACCTTAAAGGCAGCTCCTGGCAGAAGACATAATCTGCAACTGCACCTATTCTCCAACAGGGTATCACTGCAACACCTTCCTGGGTAATGCTACCTGAGGTTGAGGGCCCAGGCAGTTCAGGGGCTGGAGAGGTAGCAATGCCAGGTTGCATCCCAGATGTGCTGGGTGTTGTTGTGGCCGCCTTTGGATGGGTGGCATGCTGAGCCACACTGGTTGGGTTACTTCCCTGTCCTGAAAATAATTTTCTTTGCTGTTAAAAAATTATAACATCAGAGCAGTGTGATCACACATATTAAAATAAAAAAGAGATGTTAGAGGTAGGTTAAGAAAGAAAAATAAAAAAATACTTAGAGACGTTATATGTCGCAAACAATAATTTAGTACAATAAAATATAGTTTTACTTTTCCATTAGCAATACATTTTAAAAATCCAAAATGGACTGAGAATTGTTCCAAATAATCCTTGCAATATGCATATATTGCAAATATTCTTTTAAAGATATTGCTGATTAAGTTAACAATGTGGCATTTATGCCACTTTTGCTGAAATTAGTATTATTTTTTTATTAATATGTATTTGTTACTTGTGGGATTTGAACTCAAACCATCAGAATACACTATTGCACTTGACTCCTACAATTACCTTGAGCAAAAAAAAAAAAAAAAAAAGCATGCATGCTTAATTTTAAAGTTAAGATACGCATGCTTAATTTGCTAGTAATGTATTGAAGAGCAATAATTTTAACCAAATAATGTTAATTGGTGCTACATAGATACTCCTTGCTTCTGTGAGTCTTTCTAAGCAGTCAGTATAGGCCTCCCAGTTCGCTGAAATTTCGAGCATCAGAAAAATAAGGAATGAGAGAAAAAGACAAAGGAAATCATTATGTATACCGGCCTTGGCTATCTATAGCTTTCCCATATCAGTTAATGTTGCTTTAGCTGTATACTTACACAGCTGTGCGATGTCAGCAGCCCTAAATTCATCCAGCCAATGTTTGAGTTATTTCTGCTTGTGTCATTTTGGGTCATTGTAAAGATGCCTACATTGTTCTAGTGTATGGAATGCCAGTTGCACTGGTGACAGCCTTGGCTAGACTGTTCCAAGCCTCTGATTTAAACTGAGATCCAGTGTAGTCTCCCTGGAACAGTCTATGGCTGCAGCACTTTATGATGAGTGCAGTGAATATTCTTGAATCCTCTACATGCCATCTTTGATCCCTGAATTGGGCATTATCCATGCCAGTCTATGCCATGTCTGCACAGCTCATCTAAAAACAATTAAAGTATTTTCTCACCAATTTGTAATATGTTTTACCACCAGTGTGCAAATCTGCACAACCATGCCAACCAAGTCTGCATGATGGTAAGTAGATAGCAATAATGCTATACAAATAGAAAGGCAGTTTATGAAATAAGAAGGGCAATGTGACAGTTGTCATTAAGTTATGGCTTGCCTGCTGCTATACCTGTTAAATGACTTGAGTTTTAAGACATGAATTAGGGGCATAAATTGTATGACTTGAAAAATATTTTGTGAGGCCTTTCATAGTGATAAAAAGTAATTTGTACAAGGCAGGATTCAAACCCATTTAAAACAGAGAATACATATTCTTCCACATAAGTGTTTTTCCTCATTGCCTCAGAAGGAGTGTTTTGCTACTAATAGAGACACATTAAAGAGTGAGTGGTGTTACACTTCAGTTAACCATGTAAGTGTATGAGCTGACAAAGTTTAGGTTTATGCATTCTCATGTGTGATACAGGAGTAATGTGTGACAATACTCTAAAAATGCATATACTTCTATTACTTTCAGGTTAGATTTCTGACTTCTAGGTCAGACCACAAAGTACATTCTGTTCTAAAGCTATACTTGTTTCTTGAGTCGTGTAGATGACTATCAGTAAATCATGAAGTCCACCCCAGGGTGGAAAAAAAAAAAAACTTAATTACAGAAAAATAATTGTCAGGATATCCCCAGTTGCACGTATAATTTATATGATAGCAACTGCTATACATAGTTATTATTATGTATAATTATCTTTCTATTGTTAATTTTTTATAAATAACGGTGGAACAACATTAATAAAATTGGATTGTGATAGATTAGGACCCTGGCTCGCCTGTATTGTGGCCTTGAACTTACACCTGGAGCCACAGGGATAGCTAGGCAGCAGGTCCATTTTTAAACTCACTACTGCCTGGAGTGCTGACAACCATGCAACACTGCTTACTGTGTTTGCATGCAGGAAGGCGAACCAAGTAACAATGTCTCATTTTAGCAAGTTATACTGTAGCTAGTGGTGGTGCTGCTGTAGCGTTGTCGCCTCACAGTAAGATGATGTCCTGTTCGACTCTCAGCTAAAGCATCTTCTGTGTGGAGACATGTGTGAATGGGCGTACCTTCGTTGAAGGTTGCGCGTCAGGGCTGGCAACGTGGCACATAAAAATCTACTGCCAATCATTAGCGGACCAGAGTTCAGCTGTGGCGACCCCTAACCGGGAAAAGCCGAAAGACATAACAACAACAACAACAACATACTGTATCTAGTTTGCCTTCAGGTGTTGTGTATTTGCAAGTATTGTTTATGAGCGCTAACGACTATGCAACACAGCTTAGCATGTTTATGTGAAAGAAAGTGAAACAAGTAACAATGTATCTTTTTTTGCAAGCAACAATGTTCATTTTGCCTGCAGCCTTAAGCCACGTTTGTGCACAGGTGATCAACATGAAATGAAATAGGTAAAGGTGAAAATTAATTTTCTTTCTAAAAATCCTTAATATGATTTATGCTTAAAAAAATAATGTGGAACTTAAACAATGGTCTAACTATTTTATGTCCTGTGTGCTTCAGTGTCTGTACAAGTTGATCCACAGCTGTAATTTAAGATGTCTGTATCATCCAAGCTCATATGAAATTTTAAATACTGATGTGCTTCACCATGTGCGTGCTATGCTGTGTGCCAACCAAATATTAATATTTAAAAAAAAATAACACATATTAAATCATTTTACACAGCTCTGGATTTGAATTATCATACTAATGAAACTATGAATAGAATATGAACACTGGAAGCACATACTGTTTTATTGGCCCTCCATGCTTCCAGTGTTCATATTCTATTTATAGTTTGTGTATTTTATTTGTTTGTATGAACACTGGTTTATCCGAGTGTGGGCAGCTTTTCTACTTGATATTAATGAAGCTATAAACCAAAATGGGAGTGTACTAACTCTCCTTGCCACAGACATAGCTTTGCAGCAGGAAAACAAACCATGTGGATGCAAGCAATTCCCATTTCCTCTTCAGTATTAACGGGGAATACACTTGTACATTCTCAGTTGCTTGTACATGTGCGGCTTACATATTTAGTGCAATGAGTGATCACACAATGATTTATGAATATCTTTGCACAAATGCAGCTGTTTGTATTATGTTCATTCTTCTCTTATCTGTGCTGTAATCTCAGACATGCAGTCTATAGTGCATTTTGTATCATTCTCCTTTAACTGTATGATAACAAGTACATGATAGTGAAAAACAATTAGCACAGGAAGGAGAATTTATTTACTATTTAAAACAATGATAAATGTTTGCTGTTTAGTTCCATTTAAAAGCTTGCTGAAGTTACTTCTACACTTTGTAAATGTATCTTGGTTGACACACCTACTGAAGGTAAGGTAGTCTAAATTGCTGTTGTGTCTTCCATCTCTCTTCCACTAACCATTCACAGTTGCAATCCATTAACAACTAACAATGTTATAGAGCCTACACTATGTTAGCATCTGCTACACAAAGCCAAAAGTTTGGTAATCAGCAGTTCTAATAAGTTCACACCTTATTTGTATCTTCACCATGTGCATGGGCCAAAATCTATACTATAAAAAGGCAACCATGTAGCTATGGAAGTTGAAGGTGAGGAAACTTGTGTATTTGGATAAAGCAGAAGATTGGTATTCCTTTGAAGATGATTTATATAATATATATAACTCTTAAAATGAAGTGATAATCCATGGCACCTTTCTGTGTGAGTGGGGATTTGTGGATATGCCTGACAGAATGCAGATTTGGAACCAGTTAGTGAACAATGTCAATTCAGTGTGGTGGTGGTTCGGGGGGGGGGGGGGAGTCACACCATGACTTATGATCAGCTGCGTCATCAGGCCACTGATATGATTTCATCAGCCTGGAAAAGAGCAGCTACAGTTACTGAAGAATAGCTGGCAATGTGAGAGGGGGCTGTTACTGGGACCCTACTGACACCAAATGAAGAGTTCTTGTCCACTGTCAGAGATCCAGACACCTCATTAGTAACTGCACACCAACATGTGTTTGATGTCAGTGCTGATGTGTCTGGGAGGAGAAATATGTTCCAGTAACAGCTTCCAGATAAGCTTACACATAGCAAGTTCTAGATGTGCTTGTAGGTTCCCTATTATATGATCAAAGATGCATTATTTCAAATGAGTCTTGACTGAACTTGAAAGTGTGAAACCACAAAATACCAAAATGGCATATAAGCAAATTCTTCCCCTGGGAAAGAAATCGCTTGGCCGCCTTCATTATTTTGCCATTTTTGTCACTGTAGTGTGATCTCAGAGTTGGTATATTTAAGTGGGGGTGGGGTGGGGGGGAGAAGCCCCCCACATTATGTAATGTTTTAAAGTTTTTTTTTTCTTTTTTGGAACAGCGATTTTTTTCCCTGGGAAAAAATTGCTGTTCTAAGTGTTCGGGATTGTAAGCTGTTGCTTACATGGGGTCAATAAATCAGCATTCGCTGATTTAATATAGACCTTGCTCATATAGTAAAATAGATAATTTGAGTAATACTTCCTGTGGGGATTTTTTTCCTGTACCTATTGAAAAGTTAATAGATATACATGACACAGTTGTTGATTACACATGGTCTGTGGACTTGTCATCCATGTTTCAGCTTAAACTATTCTTACAGGGTGCATAGGCAATTGTGTAGTCACTGTCCCCCTGTGTTATTCCACTGTGATATTTAATTGGCACCATTCCCTTGCTTCATTTCTTCCATGACCATCCTCTCAACAAAGTGTGAAGTCATCTTTTCATTGTAAGCAAAAAAACTTTTTTTTTCTTGGTTATTGATGACCAGTCATTGGATATATGCATTTATCTGTATTTATGAGGTGGATATAATGAGGTGTCTGTATTGGTGTACCATCTGCAATAGTGAGACCAGTGATAGTCTGATATCATACAGAATTGTTTTAATATTTAGTATAGTATTAATTGTGTTCCTGTGTTTGTTGCTTATTATTACAAGTGATCCTGACAGTTGAATTGTTAGACTCTTACCACCTGATGTCAAACTATCGGTAGGGTCTGAAGATGATGGTGGCCAAACAGAGGCACATTTGGGGGGGGGGGCGTGCAGAGGTTGAATCTGAAACTGAGATTGACATTCAGCCTTCCCCTGTTTTTCCCTCAGACATAGTCAGTAGGCCTACTCATGCCTATTCTACTGAATCCTCAGATATTGTACAGGTGGAGAGTGAGACACTTGATCAGAGCAGTATGGTTACTATGGCTTCAGTGCCAGTTGACTCAGGCCATAGCCAAAATCTTTTAGAAGTTCCAAATAGCAGGGTTGTTAGGGGTGCTTGGTGGAGGCCTGCTGTCCACCATCCACCTGAACCTGGTGTGTCATTGTGTGACACTTGACATATGTTGAGGGCCATCATTGACACAGGATTTATGCTTCTGAGATGGGAGTGGTGGGCACAGCGAGGGATGACTGGCAATCATAAATTCACATATCAGACAGTTAAAGGAGAATGATACAGGCACATTCTACTAAGGGTTGTAGATATGGCACAGGCTGATGTGTGTGAAAGCCTCGGCCATGAGGCTGATTCAATGGATTGGATGAATGACACTATGGAATGGACAGTGTCTGTAATGGAATATCTGCTGTGAGGGGACAGCATCCATGTATATTTATGTCAGCATCATCATCTGCTGTTAGCCAACATGGCCATGCATGATCACGCTCCCACGGTGGCACTACTTCCACTGTTCCAACAGTGTTTGAGGTGCCCACACCTAGACATGGTAGGAAATGGGGCGGTGGTCCTAGGTGTACCCATGTGGAGAGTCCATTCAGCAGACATCAGTCACATTTGGATATCACCAGCTCATCTCACCATGAGTATGGATATGTCATTGTAACTACTGGAAGGGCCAGTTCTCAAGGTCAGGGGTGACAATAATGAACTATTAACTCTATCATGTATAGCTCACACCTATCCAACATGCCTTGATGTAGAGCTAACACAGAGCTTGGCTATGTTCTTGCAAACCCTCACACACACGTTTCACTTTGAGTGCCCATACTGACAGGCACACGTAACAGTTACATAGGTCATTCATGAGCCTTGCGGCTCATTCTGTCTTATTGGCCATTTGATAATTATCTAAATTTCTGCCTGCCTGTTTATCATACTCATATGCACTCACTACCTTTTTTGTCAGCCTTGGCCTCCTGCCCCCCAAACAACACCTGTTTATGCTGTAACTAGCATGCCATGATGTTTACCTAGTTTGCTCTGCTCTACATGCCATGTAGCGCTGCTTACTGAATACAAATCAACCCTCTACAAGCAAATGATGTTAAGTGTGCCATCACCTTGATTCTATCTTTTGGGATCAGGGATACATAAGTCTTTTTTCTGATACACAGTGTGCATAGCTGACTGAGTGCTGCATATATATATATATATATATATATATATATATGTATATATATATATATATATATATATATATATGTGTGTGTGCGTGTGTGTGTGTGTGTGTGTGTGTGTGTGTGTGTGTGTGTGTGTGTGTGTGTGTGTGTGTGTGTGTGTGTGGTTGTGATGCTATTTTGAAGATTGTACTGATTTCTTACAGGTTTTTATATTGTGTGTATCTTTGATGCATGAGGCTTATTAGTTGATTAAGAGCAGACATCTATTGACATAAGTCATTTCTGTCACATATTGATGTCATTGCTGTAAAACTCACATACCTTCTGCTTAGGTACATTAGTAAGTAATGGTATGCAAGGATCTGCCATTCATTTGTGTTCTTACCCATTTATTTTCCTGTTCCAGGTTCAACACTTACTAGATAGTCCTGTAGTTATGACTGTTTTAATTTGGGGTTGACTCTGTCTGGTGCTTCCCTTTAGGTGGTCAGCATGCATGCTATTCATTTTGATGATAACACTGCACATCCACATTGGTAAGTAAAATTTGTGAGTATCGCCTTGCATCAGTTTTACTGTAGGTATGTGCTTAGAATGAATGTTGTAACCCTTAGGTGGTCAGCATGCATGCTATTCATTGCCTTTTGGACAGAGTGAGAGCATATTGTGCACACCTATGTCTACCTACAACCACAGCAGCCGGTGGTTCCCCCTTTAACTCTTCACCTGCATGTGGCTGTGGTGATCTTGCTAGTGGTGGTGGGATGTGTGCCCCTTCCTCTTAGTGTTCCTATTGAAGCTTTTTTTAGGCGATATCCCGAAGACAAAATTATCACCATAACAGCTACAAATAAACAAAATTTGAGGATAATGCTACTCAACGCTAGAAGTCTAAATCTCAAAATGCACTCGCTTGAAGCACTCCTTAAAATGGAGAACATAAACATCTGTGCAGTGACCGAGACCTGGTTCAAGGCTCCGGAGAGCACCCCAGCACTACCAGGCTATAATTCATACCACACCTTTCGGCCCCTAAACCTGGACCGAAGCACTAAAGGTGGTGGTGTCTCCATATTCAAAAAGGATATTCATACCTCCAGACTAGTAGCCTAACATAACACATCAGAGATTCTTCAGGTACAACTAAAACTGCAATCCAGGTTGTAGCCTGCTATAGATCCCCCACCATGTCCCAAGACTCCCACTACACATTCCTAAACACACTGGAAAATATTAGCGTACAACCCAATACCCTTATACTGGAAGACTTTAACTACCCCTCCATTAACTGAGAAAATTACTCATGTACCAACACACTTGCTCAACATTTTCTGGAATTCATTATCTCCAGCACCCTGGACCAACACATTCTTACCCCCACCAGGGGTAGAAACATCCTTGACCTGGTTATTACTAACATAGATGACTGTTGCTCTACACCAGTAATCAACTCCTTCCTGGTCAGATCTTACACCAAGTTAATCACCATGGATATCCACATCCCACTCTCACGTCCCCTAAAGGAAACCACTGTAAAAAACTTCTCCAAAGCCAATTTTGGACTTCTAAAAACAAAGATAGTTAACTTCATGACACCCATGCAAATGGAAAATAGGTGCATGATTGAATAATACACCAATGCACTGTATGAGCACATACACAAGTGCATGGAACGGGCCATACCAAACAGAACCAAAATGCTCTCCTCCAAAAAATGGAAGCCAATCTGGTGGTCCCCCTCCATAAACAAACTCTACAACAGAAGGAAAATACTGTTGCAGAAAAGGGTGAAGTCCCAAGACTGGAAAAACTCCCTTGTCAGCTTTAGCCAAAAAAATCAGATCCATCATCAAAGCCTCTAAAGCTAGCTATGAAAACAAAATTGCTGCAGATTCTAAAGACAACCACAAGGCATTCTATAGTTATGTCAAGAATCTACATGGCAATACTCAGATCTGCTCTGAGTTACAGCACAATGGCAATACATATACAGCACCAACTGATACTGCCAGCATATTGGCTGACAGGATCAGTGCGGAAATTACCCCCTTTCACCCAGTAAAGGACCTATCACAATACCTGAGGAATGCCAAGTCCCTATTATTATGGCTAGACAGGTAAAAAATGCGCTGTCCAAAGCCAAGAATACAGCTTCTATGGGACCTGATAATATCCCTAGCTGTGTTCTACATGAATTACAAAGTGAACTGGCACCACAACGGAGTACCCTGTTCATTCAAAACCTCATTTTTGGCTTTGTTCCTACCAAATGGTGCATTGCTATGGTCATCCCACTCCATAAAGGGGGAGTGACTACAGACCCTGGGAACTACCACCTCATTATCCTGATGAGTCTGATATGTAAGGCTATGGAGTGCATCCCCATGGACCTTATAAATAATGACACAGGGAATCTCCAAACTCTGGACCCCACGCACTTTGGGTTTGTGAAAGGTAGATCATGCCTGTTCAAAGTGATAGACTTCTTCAAGTCTGTCATCAGAGCTGTGGACAAGGGAAAGATAGTTCACACAACCTACCTAGATCTTGCCAAGGCCTTCGACACCATCCCTCACTCAGGAATTATAGATAGGCTCACTAAACTAGGCATAAACCCCTATGTCATAAAGATGGGTTGCCAACTAGCTCACTGATAGAACCCACACTGTGAAAGTAGCGGACTCCAAATCTGACTACCTACCAGTTACAAGTGATGTCCCACAGGGATCAGTTCTAGGTCCTCTCCTGTTTGGCATCTACTTTTCTGAAGTTCAAGTCAACACAAAGGGACTTTGGCTGACCAAGATCGCATATGATTGCAAATTGGGAGCCATTATTGATTCTCCAACTGATGTAGACATTCTACAAAAAGGCCTCACGGACACCAATGACTGGTGCCAGAACCATGGCCTTAAGCTCAATGCCAAAAAGTGCATTGTCATTCCCTTTGGGAAAAATTTGGTGCCCATGATTTCCCACATAGGCTGTAGTCCACTAAACACAGAAGGTGTGCTAAGAGACCTGGGGGCACAGGTTGACAGCAACCTCTTCTTTGATAACCACATTGCCACTGTAGTCAAAAAGTCCTTCTATGTGGCACATCTCATTACAAAAGGTTTCACATCCATGAAGAAAGAAGTCATAATCCCTCTGTACTCGTCCCTCATTAGAGCTTTTATAGAATATAACACCTGATTTGGTATGTACCTCACTAGACACCTACAACAACTGGAAAGGCCACAAAAATACCTCACTAAGAGGATCTTAGGCCTTAGACACATGCCCTATATGGACAGGCTCAAAAAACTCCAGCTATACTCTGTCTCTTATCGCCTACTTAGAGGCGATCTCTGCTTGACCTACAAAGCCATGTCTGAACCAGAGCTGCTAGATATGCTACACCTAAAGAAATTCCAATCCCTCCATGCCACATGCTCCAGGGACCTAAACCTCATTACCACAATAAACAGAACATGCTGGAGGGACAAGTTCCTAACCCAGAGACTTTCCATACTCTGGAACAAACGTCCCATTCACATTAAGCAAAGCACTTCATTGATCCTCTTTAAGAGAAATCTTGATGAGTGGATGGGCAATAGGAAGTTCACCCTGGGAATCACCTCATTGGCCTTGCTTGACAGGGGCACTGGGAATTAACTTTGGGCGGCTTGATGCCAGGGAATCTTCTTAGGCTAGGCTTATATAGGCTCCAGGGCTGTTAGCCTAATACACACCTATGAACGTATGAACCTATAATATTGTGAGGGATATTACAGATAGTGAAAATTTCAGCACAACTACTGAGGTCATACTGCAGGGCCCCCCAGTGCATATTGGTACTGGAACCATGACTACTGCAGCCAAAACACATGATCTGTGATATTTCTTGTCTGAGTGTCTGCCTCATTATAGCATTCTTCAGTGGGTGGGTGTGCATTTCTGATGGGCATCATCAGCCATGGTTCAACTGCATACTCTGCATTCCTCAGTAATTGATCTTGTGAGATATCTCTCCTCGAAAACCTGTGATAGAGCAGAGAGTTGTGTCAGATAACAGCTGGGATTACGTGGTATCGGAATGGCCATCAAATATTACATGGTACCATATTGGCCATCACTCTTATTGTTTTTCCAATAACTGCTGGGTTTGCCAGCACACACATTCAGGATGATTCCCTTAGCATTACACATTACCTGGCAGTTAATGGAGTGGCAGCCCTTTCTGTTTATGTAAACCCTTCCCTGTTCCTCAGGTGGTGCTTTGTTTCAGTGTACATACAGTCCAAGGCACCCAACACTTCAGGGAATTGTGCTACAGGGTAGAAATCCTGCATAGCTCTAGCTCTTTCCTCAGGGATATGGGGAAAATGTATGTAGTCATTGGCATTGTGTAACATAGCATTTAGGAATTGATGTAGGATCCTGGATGCTAATGCCTGTGACACCCCCCAGCATGTGTCCCGTTGGTCCCTGGATGTTTCCTGAAGTTAAAATTCTAAGCACTACACATACCTTAGTCTCCACAGATGTTGCTTCCCCTTGGTGTGCCCTTGCTCTCGGCTAAGGATGACAGAGGTTGCAGAGTTCCTGTAGTTTGTCTCTATCCACCCTGTAGCTCTCTGCTATTCTCACCTCATGCTGACCATGAAAGATAAACAGGATATAAACACCCTTCTCCTTCTTGGCCAAAGTCTATTAGCAGCAGCAGCATAGGGTTCAACCTGCTGCCCATACACATACAGAAGCACAGTAGCAGCCCCTACCATTCTTTCAGTGTAGTGTCATTCCCATGGCTTTATTCAAATAGTTTTTTTAATTCAAGGCCAAACATACACTGAGTGTACAAGATTGCTTTATAGCTTGTTGAGTAGCTTCAATTCAGCTGCTTATGCTGTAATTACCATGCCATGATGTTTCCCGGGTTTGATCTGTAGAGCTGCTTACTGAATACAAATCAGTCCTCTACCATGTACACTTCATGGCATGATGTGAACATGGCTTTAGTGTGCCATGTAGGGTTTATTGAATCCGGCCGGATGTCTTTGCATTTTGGTTGGTGATAATGTAGAAGTAAGGGAGGGAGCATGAGAGACTATACTTAAGTATAAGGATTTATTATCACAGCTTTGTTTAATTGGTATTCCTGAGGCTTTCCATTTGTTGCAGATGTCTTGTGAGGTGCATACGAAATGGTGCGTAGTACTCTATAATGTATGTAATGAGGGATGAGTACAGTGGGACATTTACCTCCTTTACTGTGGATAAAAAGCCCTTAGTGATGAGGTGTGCCACATAGATTTCCTCACTGTTATGGCAATGTTATTCAAGGTGAGATCACTGTCCACCTGTGTCTGTAGGTCTTTCACCACACATTTGTTATTTAGTGTACTTGCACATATGTGATAAATTATGGGTACATGGTATTTCCCAAAGGGGATAACTATAGATTCATTGCCAGTAAGCTTGATCCCATCGATCTGGCAGCGAGCATCTGTCTGCAAGGTCCTTTTGTAGAATATCCACATCATGTGTGGATTCAGGAATGGCTCCCAGGTCACAGTGATCCATCACATTTGTTAGCCAGAGTCCCGTAGTGTTGGCCTGTATTTCAGAGACGTAGATGCCAAACAACAGTCCCAGGACTGAACCCAGAGGTACTCCACGTGTCACTCATCTGGAGCTGGAATTGTAGTTGGTTACTTCTACAGTCTGGGTTCTCTCAGTAAGCCATGTGGCAACCCATTGAGTGGCATAGGACTTTCGTTCTGTCTTAGAAGGTTAGTCTAGGTTTCCAGAGTGGGGGATGGTGTTGAAGGCCTTGCCAAGGTCCAGCTATTCTGTGTGGATCACCTTACACTCTTCCACAGCTCTGGAGACTGATCAAAGAATTAAATCAGGTTCAGGTGACAAGATTGGCCCACCACCAGGCCAAACTGTGTGACGGCCAGTGTTTGAGGTTGGCCAATTTCTTTGTTTATAAATTCTATGATAATGCATTCCATACCCTTGCAGATCAGATTCGTCAGACTGATGGGATGGTATTTTGAGTGATCCAAGGTGTATCCCCATTGTGGAGTGGGATAACTGCAGCTGTGTGGCACTCATTAGACTCAAGCCTGAGATGAGGCTATGATGAAACATGACAGTTAGGTGCTGTGCCGGTTCATGTTGTAGTTCATGTAGTACACAGCCCAGGATGTCATCTGGGAGGGAATGTGTCAGGCTAAATCCTTGGCATCAGTTAATTTTAATGCCATTCTGTTGTAACTCAGAGCACTTCCGAGCATTGCCATTTCAAATCTGGACACAAGTATAGAATGGCTTGCGGTTGACTTTGGAATCTTTGGCAAAGTTAGTTACATAACTATCTTTGAAGGATTTAATGAGGGATCTCAGCTTCTTACTGAGGCTGGTAAGGGTGTTGTTTGCATCCTTGGATTATTCTTTTATCTTCAACATTTTCTCCCTTCTGTTGTATATTTTGTTTATGGCAGGGGCTCAACAGACTGGCTTCATATTTGTAGACAAGAGCAACTAGGTTGTATTTGGGATGGCACAATTCATGCAGGAGTGGATGTGTTCATGCAGTGCTTTATTGTAGGATTCAACAGCTGATCTTTCAGCTCCCATCTCCATGGGTGTCACAAAGTTTGTCACCATTGGCTTGAGTAGCATGAAGTTGGCTTTGAAGAGGTCTTTTACGGAGATTTCCTTCCTAGGGGGTGGGATGTATTTGTCAACGGTGATGAGCTTATGGTCTGACCTGACCAATGATGGGTGAACACTGCTGTGATGCATCTATCTTCCATGTTGGTAATGACCATGTGTAGGATATTGTAGCCCCTGATTGGACAATGTTTTAGATGATCCAGGGCATTGGAATATATGAACACTAAGAATCGTTGGGAAAAGGTGTTGGCACCCAAGTAGTTTTCCCAGTTAATAGCAGGGTAGTTTAAATCACCACATATTAGGTTGTTTTTTTATTTCTGAATATGTGTGGTATGTTTAGAAAGGTGCGGTAAGAATCTTGTCTCATGGTGGGGGATTTGTAGCAAGCTACAATTTTGATTGCAGTGTCACCTACTGTTAGTTGCACCTGGAGATTTCCAGATGCATTGTGTCGGGAACTAGCATGGAGGTGTGCATACTTGTTTAATATGGAGACCCCTCCACCTATAGTGTTGTGGTCCTGTTTTGGTGGCCCAAATGTGTGGTAGGGGTTGTAGCCTGGTATTGCAGGGGTGTTCTCTGGAGCATCGACCCAGTTCTCTGTTACTGCACAGATATCAATGATCTCCTTTTGTAGGTAAGCTTTGTGAGAGTGCATTTTAGGTTTACACTTTCAGCATTGAGTAGCATTATGTACAGCTTAGCAGGCATGTATCTGTTACAGTGGTGGTTTAGTTCTTTGAACCTTGCCTAGAAGCAGCACTATGAGGGTGGCAAGAACTTTAGGCAGTAACCTGAATTCTACAGGCAAAAGGTGCAGATCATCTCTGGCAAAGTATCATGGTTTGTCAATCATGTCGTCCCAGGCACATAGATACTGGATTCCCTTTGAATGACATCAGAAGATTAGGCAATTGTTGCAGTCATTGTTGTGTATATGTATATATGTGAGTGTGTATGTGTATATATCTGTACAAACATATCTCCATATATGTATGTGGATATGTATATGTCCATATATGTATGTGAATATGTATATGTCTATATATCTCTAGAGATATGTGGATAAATATGTACACATATATGTTTACCATATGTCCATGACATGGAGTGGAGCTGACCCTCAGCAGCATTAGTCCAAACCTCTGCAAGGTGATGTCATGGATGTATTGCAGGTACATCTGTAGACTGTTGCAACTGTAATAGGGGTTTCCTTAACAGACATGTTTGGTGTGTGAGGTCACATCTGCTGTAGAAATGTGTACATACAGACATCCTAGGGAAACATAGTACGGTACCACTGCAGCACAGTACTGCTCCTGTGGACTACAGCAGGGATATGACCAATATATGTGGACAGTCTGGCACTCTGTGGTCAGTCCAGATGTGTACACATTTCCCCGTCATATGAGACACATGGACCATGCCTCCCAATGTGGATGTTACTAGTCATGTACATTGGTATATCACAACAATACTGGACTACATATGCCCACACAATGTATGCATGCACACATGCCAGTCTGTCCTGACACAATACCTGGTGGTGCAGAGGTCACTTGGCCACATACTACCCAGTAGATGGTGACATACATCTGTACAGCAGACCACTGCTTTGTCAAAGATACACAACAGTTATGGTGGCGTGGCAGCAGTATGTCCTGCAAATAACTGGACATAACAGCACACTGTGTAATTACACTAGGCTACTAGGCATGTCACAAACCACTGTGCAAAATACAGGCAGACTGACACAACAGTGGACTACATTTTCTATGGGGGAATACACATGTATGTGCCATTAGCGGCCTCAACATGTGATACACAAGCTTAATATGACACTATAATGATCATCTGATAAACACCATCCTCATATGTACCACTCACACAGTAACCGTACATACACTGGTCATGGCACAGTGAGGTCCATTGGCTGTCTGCGGTATGGGACATGTGACTGGCCCTACAGACAGGTGAGCAAATAGGGTACCATACACTGGAGCAGCATGTAAGATCACATAGTACAGGACAAAGAGCAATTGCATCTACCACAGTCTGTGCAGTGCCAAAGATACATATGCACAATACACAGACTGTCGTCAAATTCCTAACTCAGGGGTCTGCATCCTGTGGCTCTGTAGCCACATGCAGCTCTTACAACCTGCTGTAGTGGCTCCCTGTACCTCTGAGGATTAATGGCCACTGTATCGCACCTCCCACCCACACCCACACACAAACACACACAGAGATCAACCAGGGCCAACACAGGAACACAGTTATGGATGGATGTTAGGTATTGCTCTGATATACTTAGTTCTGTCATATTTAGTATAACAATATTTGAAACCTTATATGCAGTATCTTGATTTTAGGGGCCATATAGCTGTTGTGGCTCCCGATGACTTTACTTTCATGGGAGAGGGGACAGACATTACTCCTGGGATACTGAAGGTTGCAGACTCCTGCCCTATACACACAGACCGCAGTACTGTACACACAACCACAGACTGTCCAAGTCATGTCCGCATAAAAGCCAACACTATACACAGCATGTCCAGCAGTCTGTTATCTGACTGGCTTGTTATCAAGTATGATGTCAATGAATAATTGTGTACAGAACATATGCACCATATATATGTGGGCTTCATTTGCACAACACATGTGTGCCCCTCTGCAGTGTAGAGGTGAGTGTATGTAACATTATTATATGCTTCTGTAAGTCAGTCTAGGGGAGTAGGAGCACCATAATATACCTCACATGTTGTAATACCCTAGGTTAATCAGCAATAAGCTGGCTTAAGGCATGTGGCTGTACATTAACATACATTTCACCTTGTGAACATTGCTGCCCTACTGATTACTGCCATACAGCCTGTCCTGTTTGTCAGTGCAATTGTGGTTTCATTTATGGGTTGTTATGTAACAGATATATCCCATTGTGTCAACCTAGGTCTTTTCCACCTAGGGATTGAGTACAGAGTGTAGTTAGAGGCTGCTGGCCTGTATATCTGCATTACTTACTGTTGATTGAATGTTATCCTATGGCCTAGTCTGTCTTTCCTGTTGTACTACTTGAAGGCCTTGGCGTGGACACCAACATATATTATGCTTTCAGATTACTGTAATAAATGATCTGTTTGAGGGATTCATTCATCTCTTTGTATGTATTTTAAAGGTGTGTTGTGTCACATCCTTTGACTTCTTTGTGGGTATATGTTTCAGGCAACAATTGTTTTTGGTATGGGTGACTCATACACTGTCCATCTGATGAGGTTGCAACTGTAGGGATACTGGCTGTTCAGTGTAGTGTGCACCCTCCAATTATGCACCTCCCTAGACATACGTCTGTGTGTGAATGTGTAGTTGCATATATATGTGTAAATATATATATATATATATGTATATATTAGACATATATATGTATCTGTATACTTGTGTCTGTGTATATGTATCTTAGGAATGTTTTATTGCTTCCACATTGTATATTCATTATGGCCGCCAGACTGTACTGTATATGTTATCGATACCGGCCTCATATCATACAGGTGGCATGGCTTACTGTTAACATCTTGTGGCCATGTAGTGTCAGGTCCTGGTCATGGGATTTGCACCAGTTGGTACTGTATTTCAGGGTAGACCTGTTTGGCTGGGGGGGGAGGGTAGAATACCGATACCTGTAAAACATATGTTGCTTGAGCCCCCTCACCCCCATTAACGGTGCCTGTGGTCATATATGCCTTTGTTATGTGCTCTATTATATCTATAAATATATATCTGTATATAACTAAGAAAGAACTTCATGACAGAAAAGCATTCAAAAGGAATTAAAAGGAAAACAATAGGAACTCATGTATTATTTACCGCTTTTGTCTTATTTAATATCAAGACTTATTCAGAAATATGTTTCAGTAATACAAGCAACCATTTAAACATTGTTTACATACATTATTTTGAGCTGCTTATTTAAAATAGCTAAACAGTTCCTGTCCAATGATAAAGCCAGACCTGTAGTCCTGCAAGATGCTGTGTGCATCTTCATTATCATTACAAAGGTGAAACAGAGAAACCTGTAGTGTCATGTGTATACAGGGGATGTGTCCATCACATATACCTGGAACCTAGCCTTTTAGGAGTCATGTGCCAACTAGGGTTGTGTGCACCTTGTATACATGGAAGACAACAGGAAAACAACAGATGAGTGCACGTCGAGGGGGCGTGCTACATGCTCAGTAGGTCAATCTTGGATCGTTGGTTAAGTGGAACCAGGAAATGAGGCTGGGTAGGCGTGGGAACATATCACTGCTTCTCAGACTGGTGGCCAGATACTACCAGTGGGATAAATACTGTTGACTCGCTAAGTGTAATCTTGAAACCAAGACAGGTCTGTCCCAAATGTGATGTCCCACAACTACAAATGGATTATTTGGGTTAACTCATGCCTCCAAAGGTAGAGATTGTATGTGTATAACGTGGACTAGGATGTAGGAAAGCCTGAATATACTTGGGTCAAGATGTTGGGTCCCTAGCAGAGGAGAGAGGTCAATGTGTAGAGGTGTGAACAGGCTGGCCTAGCACCAGGAGGATAGATGGTTAATGTGGACATGGGGGGGCTGCATTGAACAACGGGTATGAAATTATGGATCAAGGCATGTCAGGGTTGGATGGGCCGGTTTTAATCAGATCGCCTTGTGGAGGTAAGTGAGAAAGGGGGAGGGCAGGGGGGGTAATCAGGAGAGAAACAATGTGGTTGCGTAACAAAGAGATGAACATATGGCTGGTAATAGCATAGTGGAGGCTGAGGAACAAACCTGGGGCTTTGTCAAATGAAATAGGTAAAAAAAATACACAGATTACTTTCCAACATTAATAGACCTTGTTTGGTCACATTTCAATACTTTAGGTGTTAATATGACACACTTCTGATCAGATCAAGTCCCACTACATTTGAATACTTTCAATTCTTTTTGATTCTGTCATACACACGAACACACACATGTACATATACATATATATATATATATATATATATATATATATATATACACATATATATAGACATTATATATCTAGATGTATATATGTATAGCTGTATACATATGTAGATATATATATATAGATATATATATATATATATATATATATAGATATATAAAAAATAGCGAGGGAGGTATATATCTATTACATCTATATGCATAAGTATATTCCCTGTACTGTTGTCTTATTTTGCTGTATGCTATGTTTGTGGAAACATCAGAGCTATGCATATCTGCAATGGCATAGTGGTAAATCATATTGGCTATGGTATGCAGGGTCCTGGGTGTGAGCCTTGCAGAGGTAATTTATTTTGTTGCTGGGCAGAAAAAGGACCGTTGGATACAGAGTGATTAAGGCACTTTTCAGCAGTTGTAAGCTGGTTTGTGCGGGTTTGTGCGGAGCAAAGCACTGTGAACTTCTAGTTACAGTTTCTTATACTCATTTAGCTTTTAAATTGAAAAAAAGCACCCAGATAGCCGTTTCCATGAAAACACGTTTATTGACAGGTATTAAGCACAGCACAGCACTCACTAACACTGACCACAGCAGTAAGCAGTACGTTTTCGTCCACAACTTCTTCAGATATACACAAGAATTAGAATATTCCAGAAGAGTGGATTAAATATAATTGCCAAAATAGCTCTGCAGAAATTCTCATCTGTTAAATCTATGTACTTCTCTAGATCTGCCATAACTGAAGCGTCAACCTTACTATAATCCAAGTTATTCAGCCCTCCACAGCACTCCAAATGACATATGCTTAATTCCATCCACAACCTGTACCAATTCAGAAGCATGACTGTTATACAGTGAAAGATGACAGATCATTTGTCTAACACTAGTAGTAACACCCCCAGTTCAGAAATGATCTAGGTTACCTATACAGCATTACTCAGTGCTGCTCACTGATGAGGGCTGAATAACTTGGATTATAGTAAGTTTGACACTTCAGTTATGGCAGATCTACAGAAACATATCATCCAGTCCAATCATGCAACAGTACAGAGAATGTATGCCAACATCTAGATGTATGTCTGTGTAAATATATTAATATCTAAACAGATAAAACATATATATATATATATATATATATATATATATATATATATATATTTCTAAAACTATTTACATATATATCAATATGTATGAACATATATACATGCAAATGCCTAAATCGACACATATATGTGTCTACACCTATATGTCTACATATACACAGCAAGTTACATATGTGTACGCAGATATATATGTAGGTATATATGGAGGTAGTTATGTATATATATATATATATATATATATATATATATATATATATATATATATATATATATATATATATATATATATATATATATATATATATATATATACATAGATATACATGTGACTACACATACACACGCAGTTTTATGTACAGTAACATACATATGTAGAAGGTGCACACAATATGGAACAGCCACTGTGCCTACAGTTAACACCTGAACAACTGGAAACTGTAATGGCCAACCATACAAATGACAATCATTGCCTGCAACATATACCCACAGAGAGGTCATAGGAAAAACACCACACACAGGTTTGCAGAAATGGAAAACCATTGATCATGTACTATTACAGTTCTATATGCAATGTCATATAGCTGTTCAGACACTGACAACCATATAAACAGATTAATGCAACTGTGAAATAGTTACACTAATACAGTAGTCTTGAAAGGTTCACACCTGTTGCTGTCCAGGCCAAGCCCTTCAACTTGTACAATAGTGAAGACAAGCTGGGCCACAGGATACCAATCAACAGTATGTAATGCAGTTGTATAATTCATCAGCCTCTATCTACACTCTGTACACACTCAGTAGGTGGTAAAGATGTCATGTGACCACATGGGTTGTACCTGTTACATAACATGGCATAACAGACATCATCATGAGCACACAGACAAATAGAACAGTCTGTATGGCAGGAGGCAGTCGGCTTGCATTAACCCAATTCATGTAAGTAATGCAAATATAGGTGAAGTATATGGTACTGTACATCCAGCTACTTTAAGGAAGCTCACCCCTGATACCCCCACATTTTGTAACAGCCTAGGTCATTTGTGGTGCTCCCCCTCTAGACTCAATAATACAGGGCCATGCACCACTGTTACATAGACTGGCCTCAAGAGTGCATAAAGGTACACATGTATTGTGTAGATGACGCCCACACATATATGGCCCCAGACCCACCATTTGTGTGGGGGATACAACAGCAGTGGACTGATGGCAGTAATGGCAGTGTGATATACTCACAGCCCACTACAGAACTACCACTGACAGCATGACATATGTGCAAAGCATGGTATGTAGGTGGAGGACAGGGGCTGGAACACAGGCACATATGTGGCAACTGTTGCCATACACTAAGCAAGTTTTTGGTGTTACAGGATAGTCTGCAACATACTCTTAGTCAGGGAATTGAGGTTAGAAACACAAATGGATGTAGCCATGTACCAATAGCACTCAACAAACACACTGCAAGTGTAATATCTGACACAGGACCTGTATGGTGGACAGACAAAACATGATAGGCATGCCAGCAAGAGGATATGCCCACAGTTGTAAGCTATGCAGACAGACTGCATTCCAAGGTTAACTGATATGTATATACACACACCCTGTAACACCAGTACCATACAAAGCATAACACAACTCTACTCGCAGTCTGTCTGTAGTTCTTGATCCTCCTACAAATATGTGGCTGTCCTGAGAGTGCCTGTTCTCCTGTAAAAGGTATTGCTACCTGCTGTTGGCAACACTGATGCCCACACACAGGAAGGATATCTATCACACAGGAAATGTAAAGGACCATGCCCACATGCTGTAGGGATTTATAGTGGGTGGTTGCCATGACAGTGGTAATTGGATGTACTACACATGTGTAATCATATATAAATGGCTATCTGAATAAGTATATGTACATCTGTTTCTGCCATATGTCCCGGAACATGGAATGTAGCCCTACCCCAGCCTCTATAGTCCCAAAGTCATAGTGCAAGGGGGTGTCAGGAATGTATAGCAGGTATATTAGTAGACTATTGCTACTGTCATTGGAATTGTCTTCACAGACATGGTGTGTTTGGTAGGTCACATCTGCTAATAACATGTGCCTTTGGCTACTGACAGACATCCAAAGGACATAATTGTAAAGTACTGCTGCTAGCATTTAATGCCCCTGTGGACTACAGCAGAGATATTGGCCAATATATGTGGAAATTCTGACACACTCTGTACAGTCCAAAGGTATACACATAAGCCCTTAGTGCAAAACATGTGTACCATGCCTGACAATATGGATTTAGACAGCCATGTAGATTGGTATAACACATAATGACTGGTATACATTTGCCACCATAGGTTATGCATTCACACACCCCTGTCTGGGCTGACACATAATGACCGCTGGTACAGGGGAGCTATGGCCACATACTACCCACTAGATATTGACATACATCTGTACAGCATCCCACTGCTCTGTCTGACATACATGACTGTTAAGGGAGGCCCAGCAGCAGTACATCTGGCAAGTATTTGCACATGACATCTCACTGGGTAAGTGCAGTAAGCTGCTAGGCATGTAACAATGCACTGTGCAGGCTACAGGCAGACTGGCTCAACACTGGCAAACATCTCCTATGTGGAATGCACATGTACCTGCATATATAACAGGGTCAACAGACATATCACAGCACAGGGTAAGATACACCTGTGTGAAAGTGCATAACCACAACCAATGTGAACACAGCCACAGCCATATAGTGGTAAGCTAGCATAATATTACAGTATATGGACTATCTGTTCTACACCATCCACATATGTGCCACTCACAGACTGATTCTACATATACTGGGCTGCTACACAGTTTGGTCTGATGGCTGTCTGTGGTATGAGACATGTGTGTGTATGGCCCTACAAATATGTACGCCAGTAACATACAGTGGAGCAGCACGTAACATCAGATAGGAGGGGAACTAGAACAATGACATCTACCACAGTCTGCACACAGGCTGAAGAACATATTAACAATACACACACTGTCGACATTCACCATAAGTACACAGACCTCAGTACTGTGCAAACATCCACAGAATGTCCAGGTTATGTCATGAAATATTACCCCTACTGTACATAACATGTGTAGCAGCCGCATCTATCACTGGCTTGTTATCAGATATGATGACATTAATTATGGTGTACAACATATATGCACCACTTCATGCATGAAATATGTACAAAGGTTGACAGAGGAGTGGCTGGAAGCACATACACAGGGCCAATATTGACATGTTGCTGTGATAACCTCATACATTTACTGTTGTAACAGGGTTTGTTGCAACATATGTCCTATGAGGGATATGACATCAGTAACTATCACGGCTTTCACATTCTCCAGACTACAATCCTCACACTACATTCTGCAGTCCACAGATAGATGCTCCGTGGGTAACACATGAAACCTTAGACACTTCACTGCCCAGTCTGTAGATGACTCTGCAGATGGGGATTCCTCATAAACATAGAACTGACATGGCAGGTATTGAGATATGTATGACAGCCATATCCACACAGTGTTAAACCAACATTACTTCAAATGCAGTATAGAAGCACTTACAGTCTGTAGTCAGGTCAGGCACATCACCCTCCTGTCTGTTGCCTTCTTTCCACAGTGTATGTTGTTAGAGGTAAATCCCCAATCCATCAGAGATGCTGTTTGCCAAACTACAGATCTAGTTCCTATTCACAGTGAATGATAAGGGCCAACACCACCATGATGTTCCTAGATATTGGAGTGTGTTTCCATGCAATTGGCTATGGGAATGTTACCACAGCTGTTTCAAATGCAATCAGCTAGGGGAGGGTTGCAATTCATGCAGAGGCCATCAGCTGATCATGAGCATCACTTAAAACACATGCTGCTTCCTAAGCAAAGCAGGTGTAGGTCTCCACATCAACCAGAAAGGGAGTGAGAGAGGCAGACAGAGGCAAAGACATGTCAGGGTGGGGTGGGAGAGTAAAACTGAAGCATGTTTGTGTCACACACCTACCAGCACAGGGTATCATACCCCTAATAACTATGTAGTGCTATCACAGTTCTATGCAATTACTGGATGTGCCACATGGGTTACCTGCTGTGGAGCACTCAGAACATATATGTGATGGTGAGTGACATCTGCAAAAGGGATCTGGTAGCTATATGGTAGGTGACGTACATGTGCTTGTCCGCATGAACAGGTGCCAGTGTCAACACAGCCACACTCTCACAGAGACACACACGCATTGACACATTTGGCAGGGCCAAGAGTACAACTCATCAGTAGTGGGATTGCCACAACACATCACTGTGCAGGTATCACATGCACCACAAGGGTCATACGGAGGTTGTATGGGCAAAGGGTATGAGGAGGTGTCTGAGATCAGACTGCATGCTTCAGTATGTCCATGGGGGTTATAGTGAGTGTGGATGTGAACATATGCACCATACAACACACACAGAGACACACAGGGTGCCAGTACTGACATGCGTTGGTGCAAGTCTGCACAGGTGTGTGGTGGTTGACTGTGCCAGCAGGCTATACAAGGGTAGATGATGGGTATACCTTGGCATCAGGCCACATGGCAATGGTCTGCATTGTAGCTGAGGGCTGTAGTTTCTGCATTTACCCACACAGGTGGGTATTGTATCCCCCATCCAGTCACCGGGGTGACTATTGTGTGTGGCCAATGCTGAGCATCGCTTGCCATGTATGTGTTCCTTAGCCCATGACATGAATGGTATCTGGGATGTGCAAACCTAACACATGCATGTACAGTGACATGTGGAACTGTACCTGGGGTGTCTGGCCCATGTTGTGAACACAGATTATCATCAGATGTGCCAGTCTTGCCCACCTGTGGCAGGAACTGGTAATGGCCAGCAGGTTTACCCTGCACCTACATTGATAGCATGCTAACAGCATTCTCAGGTGTCAGTAGCATCTGTCCATACAGGGCATGTTGTTAGGCATGTTATGTCCGTTGTGGGTCACCTGTGATGGCATCACAGGTGGTGCAGGTGTCCATTGGGGGACATGGGGAAGGTGCACTATCTGCATGTACGTGCATATTGGACAGATGGACAGGGTGACATTCTCTCTGTAGCCCACTGCTATCAGTCCATAGTTAGTTTCAGTGGCCAATATGCAGTGTACTACCCACATATTGGCTGTTGCCCAGGCATATGTGTGTGTGTATGAGACATGGGTTGAGAGTGTGCTCTGGGTAATACTGGGGTTGCTAACTGTGATTGCCTGGCCTTGATATCACATGTATGGGTATGACTTTGCACCCCAGCCTCTCAGCTATTTCACATTTGTTATTCCTGTACGGTGGACATTGTGATATATAGTAGGGCCACCATATAAGAAATATGCAAAACCCACTTCACATTGGCCACACACTCACAATGCCCCTCTACACAGGATACGAGTTACAAATACACACACATACACATACACACACACACACACACACACACACACACACACACACACACACACACACACACACACACCTGTCATGTCTGGGAGTAGAACCCCTACCTAACTAGTTTATTATACTGCAGCACTACACAGTTGTAGTACATGACATGGACATTACCGGAGTAAGGTGTATTTCAGAATGAATGACATCAATATGATTGCCAAAGTAGGGCATTTGAAATGTATTGTGTGTGACTAACCTAAAATGTATTGCTCCCTACACAGACAGTGACGCACAAAACATTCACAATCAACATGTGTGGGTATAGAACCCCTAACTGAGGTCTATATCACACTACAGCATGGAGCTGTTATAGGATGCACCATGAGGATTACTAGAGAAATCTTTCCCCAAAGGTGTATTTCACAATGAATGACATCAGCAGGATTGCCAAAGTAGGCCATTTGAAATGTACTGAGTGTGACTAGCCTATAATACATTGCAACATACAGAGACATTGAAACACACACAAAACATCCAGAACTGCCATGGGTGGGGATGTAACCCGACCACGGTTCCAAATCACACTACAGCAGTACGCAGCTACATGATGCACTACAGAGATTACTGGGCTACTACTTTCCCAGAGGTGTATTTCTAGGTGGGTGACATCAGCAGCCTTGCCAAAGTTGAGTATATGAATTGTAAGTACCCTAAAATGCATTGGTCTCTACACAGTCAGACACACACACACATAGTCACCATGTATGGGGTTAGAACACCTACCTAACTCCTTTTTATACTACAACAGTATGCAGCTACAGGACGTACTACAAAGATTACTGGACTACAGCCTTCTCAGAGGTGTATTTCTAGGTGGTGACATCAGCAGCCTTACAAAAGTTGAGTATATGAATTGTAAGGAGTGTGAGTACCCTAAAAGCATTGCTTTCTACACAGTCAGACAGACAGACATGCACACAAACAGCCACAGTTGCCAAGCCTGGGGTTAGAACTCCTATCTAAGTAGGTTATTACACTACAGGACATGCTATAGGGATTACTGGGGTATTACCTTCCCAGAGGTGTAATTCTAGGTCGATGACATCAGCAGCCTTGCCAATGTTGAGTATATAACTTGTAAGGAGTGTGAGTACCCTAAAAAGCATTGTTCTCTACACAGTCAGACATGCAC
This sequence comes from Protopterus annectens, assembly GCF_019279795.1. Classification (NCBI taxonomy): domain Eukaryota; kingdom Metazoa; phylum Chordata; order Ceratodontiformes; family Protopteridae; genus Protopterus; species Protopterus annectens. Next base: position 847,240,798 of record NC_056727.1, on the reverse strand, counting down.
ACAAACACACACACACACACACACACACACACACACACACACACACAAACAGTTGCCAAGTTGGGAGTTAGAACTCTTATCTATGCACTTTATCACACTACAGCAGTACGCAGTTACAGGATGCGCTATGGATATTACTGGGCTACACCCTTCCCAGAGGTGTATTTCTAGGTGGGTGACATCAGCAGCCTTGCCAAATTTGAGTACATGAATTGTAAGGAGTGTGAGTACCCGAAAAAGCATTGCTGTCTACAAAATCAGACAGACACACACACACACACACACACACACACACACACACACACACACACACACACACACACATTTGCCAAGTCTGGGGTTAGAACTCCCATCAAAGTACTTAATTATACTATAGCAGTACACAGTTACAGGACGCACTATGAAGATTATTAGGCTACAACCTTCCCAGAGGTGTATTTCTAGGTGGGAGACATCAGCAGCCTTGCCAAAGTTGTGTATATGAATTGTAAGGAATGTGAGTACCCTAAAAAGCATTGCTCTCTACACAGTCAAATACACACACACACACACACACACACACACACACACACACACACACACACACACACAAACTCACCAGGTCAGAGGTTAGAACACCTACTAAACTAGTTTATCACACTACAGCATTATGCAGATTTGGGACATGCCACAGAGATTACTCGGCTACAACTCTACCAAAGGTGTATTTCACATTGGATGACCTCAGCAGGCTTGTCATAGCAGGGCTATGGGGAGGGCGGTGTGTGAATGGGCCATGACCCATTCATCTAGGGGTTGACATGCCACATGTGGAAACACACGGGGTCATATGTCACAGGTACGTGTATACAGCTGCTAGATGACTACTTCCTTGTACAGTCATGTTACATAGCTGGCACGTGCACCACATAGTCTGTAATGCTGACAAATACTGGTGACTGGTATCTGCAGTGAGTGACATCTGCCCCTCATGTGTTTGGGGCCCTTTGGCTGTGTGCTGGGTGGGAAAGGCCTGGGTGGCTCCTTGTCACAGTCACCCTCTTCCACATATCTATGGACATCTACCTTTGGCTTATTATAATGTGTTGTCCTGACATATATGTCTGTATTCCTGTCCACTGTGTGTGGAAGGCATGAGTGGTGCATACTGACGAGTGTCTGCACTAACATCTGCAACTGCCAGATATGTCTGGTCCACTGGTGTTTGCAGTCATGGAGTTCATGTGTTTGTGTGTGTGCATGCCCAGTATGACCTTTCAGTATGTTGATGACTGACATTGCCTTCATTTCTCTAAGTGTGTGTGCATGCCCAGTATGGCCTTCTGTATTGACTATGTAGATCGTATCCAGGTAGTTTGTGCTGCAGTGCTGACCTTTGTGTTGTACACTGACAGGTAGCATGCTGTCTCTGCAGGGTATCCATTGATCATTTGGCATTGACTGTTAACTACATTTCTGCATAGCAGGGTGGGCACACCTGACTGTTCCTACATTTATACAGAGGAGTGGGGGGGCACACCTGACTGTTATTACATTACTATGTAGGATGGGGGGGGGCACTCCTGACTATTTCTGTATTTCTACACATGATTGGGGGGGCACACCTGACTATTTCTTTATTTATACACTGGTTTGGGGGGGCACACCTGACTCTTACTATATTTCTATGTAGGATGGGGGAGAGCACACCTGACTATTTCTATATTTCCAAACAGGATGTGGGGCATACCTGACTGTTACTATATTTCTATATAGGATGGGAGGAAGGCACACCTGACTATTTCTATATTTCTACACAGGTTTCAGGGGCACACCTGATTTTACTATATTTCTATGTAGAATGGAGGGAGGGCACACCTGACTATTTCTATATTTCTACACAGGATTGGGGGGCACACCTGACTGTTACTATATTTCTATGTAGGATGGGGGGTGGGCACACCTGATTATTTCTATATTTCTACACAGGTTTTGGGGGGCACACCTGACTGTTACTATATTTCTATGTAGAATGGGGGGCACACCTGACTATTTCTACATTTCTACACAAGATTGGGGGGGCACACCTGACTGTTACTATCTGTTTACATAGGATAGGGGAGGAACACCTGACACTTGTACACATTTGCTAGGACTGTACTGGTATGTCGGGTACTACATTTCAATCTGTAGTCTTACCTATCATGCTGGCTAGGGGCATACCAGTGTACTATAGTTCTTAGCTTTTAATTACCTACATATTAGTTTATGACTTCCTAGCCTTCACAACTGACATCACACTGCCTGGCCTGCTGTAGTCTGTCTGTGTAGGCCAGGGGGTTACCCATAGGCCTCATTCAGATGCCATAGTACAGCATTTGTTTGTGTTTGTCTACACCTGTCCTGCTGGCTGTGACTGTTCTTGGTTATGTGTCCCACCACAACTGGCATGAGTGAGTCACTTACCTTGTGGGTGTCCCAGTACTGAAAGTGGTGCTGCAGGGCTGCCTATGTCAGATGCACATAGTACACTCCCTACACATGGTTAGACACAGGTAGTGTAATGTTTGGCATCCCTTTTACTTTATGTGAGAGTCAGAGAGAGGTGTTATTCCCTGGATCCCTCCCATATCAGTGTAAGTCCTATGCATTGCCTCTTTGCTAAGGCCAGGGTATACTGGGCATGTCTCCTTCTACCTACTGGGGCAGGCTCAGGTTGTGCCTCCTCTGAGTCACGCTGTGCCTGTGCATACCTTGGCAATGGTGGGGGGCTGTGTGGCCCTTCCCCATGCTGTTCCTGCTGCAGCTGTTTCTACAGGATCATATTGTGTAGCAGGGCACATACAAGTACAATTTGGGTACATGAAGTTGGCGAGTACTGCAAGGCTTCACAGGATGTGTCCAAGCACTGGAACCATGACTTCAGCTTCCCAAACACATGCTCCATTATGATTCTGGTCTTTGCGTGTGCCTCATTATGGAGTTCTTGTTCAGATGTGTGTGCATTTCTGATGGGTGTTATCAGCCATGGCTCCAGTGCGTATCCAGCATCCCCTACTAGGTGACTGTGTTGGATGTCCCCAGTGGCAAATCGCTGGTATAGCTGTGTCAGATACCAGATGTGGGAATCGTGATAGCTTCCAGGGCAGCCAGCACACACATTCATTATTATGCCCTGGGCATTGCACATGACCTGGCAGTTGATGGATGGGAAGCCCTTGCAGCTGATGTAGACCCTACCCCGCTTGCCAGCTGGTGCTTTGATGCATATGTTCGTGCAGACTATTGCACCCACTACCTCAAGGTATTCTGCTATTTGGTGGAAGAGATGCATATTGCTGGCCAATGCCTCACGGGTGTTGGGGAAATATATGTGCTTACCGACATGTGCTGACATGGCATCCAGGAACTGGTGGAGTACCCTGGATGCTGATGCCTGTGAAGTCCCCATCATATCCCCAGTTGGCCTTTTGAAGGTACCTGTAGCTTGTATTCTTAGGCCTACACATACCTTGGTATCCACTGGGATGGGTTCCCCTCTGTTAGTTCTGTGTATCAGGCATGGCCAGCACAGCTCAACAATTTGCTGTAGGAGGTCCCTGTCCACCCTATAGTACTCCACTATCTCCAGCTCATGTAGCCCTTAGTAGGTTACCCTGGGTCTGTACAATCTTCTCCATCTCCTCACTGTGGGTTGCTCGGCAGCATTCACATCCTCACCACCCTCAGTGTCTTCCACAACTTGTATGATAGCTATAACAGCCCCTAACATTTTGCTGTTGTGAGTGTTGAAAGTTTCCCACTTGTTTACTCTGGTGGTGTAGAGTGTGGGAAAAAACAGAGGGGAGGGTGTTTGCTTAGTTTATAGTAGTGTTCTGGGCTGGGCTGGTCTGCTGCCTGTGTAATTGGCTGGTTTTGATACATTTCACCTGGCAACTAATCTAGTTCTCCTTGATTACCTTCCTACTGCTGTTTTCCCTTCTCATTACCTCCCTGTTTAAGCCCGTGGGCGCCCCATGCAGATTGCTCATATGTGCATACTGCTGCTATTTCCTGGTTTAACTTATTTTTTCTTCCTGTAATACCCGGTGCGCTTTGTAAAGAGTGCTAGGCAAGTTTAGACACACCTCCCCCTAGCTTAGTTGTGCTAAGCTAGGAGCAAACCCGAGCCGCAGGGCTCCAGTCCTCTTACAGTATGCCTGACACACCCACCCATGATGTCACCTACCTCCTAGTCTTGCACTCAGCTATTCATACTCTTACACTGTTGGGACCTGAGTCACATGCTGGGGAAAACTGAGCTTCACTATCTTTCCCCTCATTCGCTGCCCTATGCTTAAACAGCCGAGATCAGCAAAAAAAAAAAAAATAAAAGGTGATTTTTTTATTTTTTTTATTGTTTGCAATTCTAATGGCCTTATACTTGGCCATTGGCATGCTTCCTCAATGATATGCAGCCTTTATTTGGAGCTGTCATAGCTCCGTTTTGGATTTTGCAGAAATGTACTCGGTTACTAACCAAGTACATTTCTACAGATAGCACTAGTCTTGCACGGACTATTGCAAGCTTCCTGGATTGAAAAATCACCTCATTTGCATGGATTTCTCCTGCAAATGGCATGATTTGTATATCAGGGCTTAGTCCATGCATGATTAGTGGAGGAGCTCTCATGCACACCCCTGCAGGCTGTTCCTGGATCACATGGCAGACATATTGCCTGCTTGAGCTCCTGCACTAATCATGCACGCCGTGCAGGGCATAATGAATCTGGGGGACAGTGTTTTCTCCTCAGTTTTCTGTTTCAGACTCTGAGGAGAGCTCAGTTTCTTATTCTCCCTGTGACAGTCTCTCTATGAAATTATTTTCAGAATGAGACAATATTTCAGGTGGAGAACAGTCTGGTAAGGATGGGAAGATTATTGATAAGTGTAGGGAAAAAAGGGTATACTTCTGCAACTTTAATTTTCAGAATTTTAAACTGTCAGACATATGTTAAAGTTTATTCTGACTGTGAAAGTATGAGAAACTGTCTGCAGTTTCTTCTTATGAGGAAAAATCTGCTTTAAATAATGTTGTTTCTTCCACTGTACAGATGGTATCTCATTCTTTACAATGTGTGTATGACTCAGTTGATACTTCTTCCAGGGCCATGACACTCGTGCTGTTTTGACAAGGTTTGCCTGGCTGTGTTCTCAGAACCTCCTGTATGATGTGGAAATGAGATTTTTAAAATCTCCTTTGGATAGAGATTTAGTTTTTGTATCCTGTGATGCAAGTGGTTATAAAAAATGTGATGAAAGGAGTACATTGATACAAGGAATCTCTTAAGATTTTTCAGCTCCCATTTTCCAAATTTTCTAACAATTCTGTAACCACTCATCAAATTTCAGCAAAAAAAAAAAAAACACTCAACAAAATGCTGGTAAACAAACATTAAGAAGAGGCAAAGCAGTTCCAGAAAGAAAACAGGACCCCCCCCCCTCCAAACCAAGGACAGTCCTACAAGTCAAAATATCTAATGCCTATTTAAGGGAACTTGCCCCCACCCCCCCCAAATCTGGCAGCCCCTTTTCCCTTCCAGAAAGTCTGAACTTCCATTTTTCTCTTTGGCAACAGATAATTTCAGACAATGGGTTCTGAAACCCATTCATCAAGATTACAGATAGCAGTGGAAGGAAAGCCCTCCTTTATTACCGATAATTCCTCATCCACCAGACTGGGCTCTTACTTCCCCCTCTATTTCATCACACACTGTCCCAGGGAGTGATTGAACCAGTTCTTTCTACCATGGGTTGGGAAAGATTTTTATTCAAAAATGTTTTTAGTGCTGAAATGAAAATGCTTACACACCAATTCTGGATCTTTCTTTTCTAAATTGTTTGTGATAGTGTCCAAGTTCAACATGTCACTTCACAACCTGTTTCCTGATAATGCTAAATTTGAAATATAGTTATCATCACATCACTAGTCATCCAGAGTTCAGGCATTTCTTAGCGTTCTGCAGGTCTGGATCACGTTATCAGTTTTCAGCCTTTCCATTTGTACTACCCATCACACCAAGACGGTTCACAAAGTGTCTAGCTCCAATTATAGCTCATTGCAGTCTACAAGGTATACAGATTTTTCCATATTTACACAACTTGCTTATCTTTGCAAATTGTCAGGAATCGCTCAAATGGGTGAGAGATATCTTACACAAGTCAGGATTCCAAGAGAACTTCCACGAGTCTTTTTTTGACTCTTTCACACAGGATTGTGTTTCTGGGGTATCTACTAGACACCTCATTTCAAAGAACGTTTTCCACATGAAAAAATAGATCTATATCTACATCTATTTCTAAGGTTTCCACTAAGAGTCTGGTCATTGCAAGGGAATACCTCAGGCTTTGGGGTATCGCATCATATATGATTCTCACGATACTCCTAGCAAAACTCTACATGAGAAAGATATGATAGTATCTGAAGTCTTTTGGTCCTAGTACATGCATACTTTGTCTTTTAAAATCCCACTGTTGGAGTTTATCAGAAGAGAAATCACTTGGTAGCGACAGCAAATACCCCTAATTCTGGGAATTCCCTTCTCCCTCTCTGCTCCAAAGTAGTCAGTCACCAAAGACGTATCAGACTTTGCTCTGGGAGCAGATTCAGAAGTGATGAAAGTGCAAGGTTTGTGGAACACCATGGACAGATGCAAGCACATACATTTAAAATAGCTGCTTGCCCTGATTAAATCACTCAACTCTCTGAATCATCTTTGGCCCATGGGACCTCTTCAAGTTGTTACAGATAATACCACAGCCATGCAGTACCTTAGTAAGCAAGAGTGAACCAGGTCATATCCCCCTTTGCAGACTACCCTTGTTATCCTGGGAATATATCTTCACAGCATAGTTTCTCTCTACAGGCATCATACATTCCATTAGCACAAAACTGTATTGCAGACAAGCTGCGCAGGGCAAGCGTAGGTTCTCAAGAATGGAAATTAGATCTGTGGGTCTTCCAAGATTTGGGCAATCTTTAGCGAGCTCTTCAAGTAGCTCATTCTGCCCCCTCTCTGAACAATCAGCTGGCAAGATTCTGCTCCAGAACTCCATGTATAAAAGCATGGAAGACAGATGTCTTTTCTTTTCCTTGGACAAGAATGTTCCTGTAGGCTTTTCCACCCTTTCCACTGAGATCAAGGATACTTCTGAAGATTCAGACAGAACCCCCAAGATCACTGTAATGATTCTCTTCATGCCCAGGCAGCAGTGGTTCTCCATTCTTTTTTGGAAATAGCCAGAGGCAATTACCAAAAACATCCTCAAAGAATGGATCTACTCACACAAGATCAGAAGTTTTTGATGCACCCCAACCCCAATCAATTTCAACTGATTGCCTAGGATCTTAATTCCCTTTAGATACATTTTTACTTAAGAAGTACAGCAGCTACTATTGGGGACAAGAAAGCCTGCTACTAGAAAATCATATATTAGGAAATGGAAAGGTTTTCTAGTAAGTACCAACAACATTACCAGCACCCATTCAGGGCTATTTTTTTCAAATCTGTTTTATCAGGCCACTGATCTTTTATTCTTTCATTTCATTTCAAGTAAATAGTGTGGGAAGAAATAGCCAGGGAATTGTTATGGCTAGGCTTGTATAGACCCTAGGGCCGATAGCCTAGTACCAATCTATGAACCTATGAATCTATATAGGGTTTGATTCTCAAATGCGATAAGTGATTAAGCTTAAAATAGCCTCCAAGGGTAGTTTGCCTAGTAGTAACCTATGAATCTAGAATATCTCAATCTCCTTTCTATTAAAGTAAATTATTGATTTCATAACAACCTCATCAAACCCTTACTTCTTTCTTTATTAATACTTTGACCTACATAACCAAACTGCTTTCTAACCACTTCAACAAATCCTTACCTTTTTTCATTATTATTTCTTAAACATAGATAGCCCAACCATCTTCTGCCTTAATGACTACTTCTAGTACCCATCTTATATTGCTAGTTATTAAAACCAAATCACCACATTTCTAACTTCTGTATTCATTATTAATGCAAACAAAATACTACTTTTAGATACAATTGTCCAAGTCTAATTTGTCATTTTGTTACTCTAATCCCATCCATTCATTTTCCTTTTTCTTATAAGCTGATTGGATTGATTTTATAATCTGCTTGTCCATTCCACGTGCCTCCAAGATGTCCCCCAACTTCTTCTCTAAATCTTTTTGAATGCTTTATCTACATCTTATCCCAAAATCCATATCTCTTCAGATTTTTCCTTAATGTCATAGGCTTCCATATCTTCCAAATGTTCTTGTTACCATTCTTTCAAATCAGTCTTTTTAGGCCTTCCCATGCTCTTTCAATTCATATTATATTTTCACAAATTTTTCTTCTGCTCTTTTCACATTTTGTTATAAAACTTATAATCTATACCATTCAGTCTAGGTGCTTATTTCAGTATACTCTCTAATTCTCTGATTATTTCTTTTCTCAACACTTTGTTTTGTTCCTCTGGTAAAGATTACTTTCCAAACTATTTTGACTTTGTCTGTATTCTTCATACCTTTTGGGAGTTGTAAAGCTTGTCACTTCCTGTTCTAACACCTCCTGCTTTTCATTACATTTCCTTCCCACCTACTTCTTCCAACATCACATATTGTCTTCTGACAGTCTTTCCTAAAAAGGGTAATAGTTCCTCTTTTGCTCCTTATATCAGATATTTAATCAATAACCCATGCCTGGGTGTGGGTAATGCTGGATTTACCCACGGCTGGAGTGGTTTGGTCACGAGGGCGAAGCCCGAGTGGCCAAACAAAGACAACTGTGGGTAAATCCAGCATTACCCAGAAGAAGTTATTGCTATTATACAATGACAATATTTAAGAAAAAAAAATACTTACTTTTTTAAATAATGGCATTGTATAATGCCTCCGTGCTGCCCTTACGCAGCTGTCTGGTATTCTGTGGCAGTTCTGATGTACTGCGCATGTGTATGCTTACACAGTACATCCGAGCTGTGGGTGGAAGCAACGAAGAAAGCAAGATCTCTGTTGCTTTTTACAAAGTGTCTCGCTATGTTAAAGGAGTTTAACATAGCGAGACAGCTTTAAATATAGTAACGGAGATCTTCCTTTCTCCGTTGCTTTTTTTAAAGCTGTCTCGCTATGTTAAACCCATTTAACATAGCAAGACAGCTTTAAAAAAAGCAACGGAGACAGGAAGATCTCCATTACTTTTTTACTTTTTTTAAAGCTGTCTCGCTATGTTAAACTCCTTTAACATAGAGAGACAGTTTCTAAAAAGCAGCGGAGATCTTACGTTCTCCGTTGCTGTAACAAAAAAAAAAAAAAGACTTATACTAATGGAAAAAGTCTGGGCGGCCGGACCTTTTTCCATTAGTATAAGTCAACATGCACGCTGACCAATCAGGGTGCAAGTTTTGGAATATTAATGGGGTGGTCATTGTAAAATAATGTTTAGTTAATTAACGTTGTATTCTTTTGTTGTTATTGACACATCATTCTTTCACTCTTCTTAAATAATTTCCATTACTCATCTATAGCATAACTGTCATCTCTTCTCATAACTTATACATCCTTTTCTCCCCAGTAAAATAATTTATATTTCCATATACAAGTTTTTAATCTTTTTTGTACTTAGATTAGATACAAAAATCTTGTTGTTTCATGTTCTTTCCACAACTTTACTTCCTCCACAAAAGCTTTTATTATATTTATCCTCTTCAAAATTTTAACCCTTTTCCTTGTCTAATCACATATTTATTTACTCCTATCCTTGCCCAAATTCCCTCATGATCATTAAAGTCTGCTTGAATCTGTCATCCCTTTACTTCTTCTAACAGAAGTGAATGAATACATTATATAATCTGATGACATTCTCACATTAGTTCTTACATATGCAAAGATTATTTCTTTCCTATTTTCATTTATCCTGCCATTAACACTTCATTTAACTTCCTTATATCCTTTGTTATCTTTCCTTTTTGTTTCTTCATACTATAATTATAATATCCTGCCATAACTGTATCTATAGAAGTTACTATTGTATGGGATTTTATCTGGTTAAATAACTATCCCCTTGTTTAATGTCTATATATGCACGTACCACAATACTTAATGGTATCGCTTTTTTTCTGATATCTATCAGAAATATGCAATATTCTTTAACAATAAAATGATATAACACTGTTATATATTCTTGTTTGCACAAAACCACTATTCTCAAATATCTTTACACCCAAAAATCCCACACAATATTCCTCCCAAAAAATCTTTCTTTTTTCTTTCCTCAAAAATCTTACCTCTAAGAAACAAATTAAATCTATTTCTAGATTTTTTTCTTCAAGAATCTTAAATCTACTAAACAAATTATATCTATTTCTAGCTTTTTTCCTCAAGAATCTTACATCTACTAAACAAATTAAATCAGTTCCTAATTCATATCATTCACTAAACTATTTATATTAAGAGATACAAGACTTAAACTTTCCATACCTTTTCTCTTTCCTTTAAAGTGTCTTCTTTCATCTTACTTTTTCTGTCTTTGACAAAGGGAATTTCTTCCTTTAACAGTATGCCACATAATACTTTTTCTCTCAACATGCTCATAACTTTATAACTTGTCATATTTGTTTTGCATTTATAAAGCAAACCAGTTTTATATTTCCCCTTGCATCTTCCATTTTACCTTTTCTCTTTCTTGACATCTAACAAATATTCTTCCCTGTTTAATTCACACATTCCTTTTCAGCAAAACTTGAATATGTACTTACCATATAATGATGTAGGTCATACATTACCTGGAATAAATACTTACCATCTGATGTTGTAGGAAATAGCATAGCTAGCATGTTTATTTGCCATCTGACGATGTTGGACATACCTTATTCAGAATATATACTTACTATCTCATGTTGTCAGACATAGCTCACCTGGGAAATATGCATACCATCTGATGATGTCAGACATACCACAGTGAGCATATAGAATTAACATTTTTGATGCAGGACAAAGCGTAACTGGAATACATACTTACTATCTGATGATATAGGACATCGCACAGATGGAATATATACTTAGCTTCTGGTAATGTAGCACATACTTTAGCTTGAATATATCCTTACCAGCTGGAATATAAGTATACCATCTGATGATGTCGGACATAGCAAAACTGGAATATATATATATTTATTATCTGATTATGTTGGACATAGAAAAACTGCAATATGTATTTAACATTTGATGGCGTACCATATAGTGTACCTGAATATACACTTATGTGATGATGCTGGTTGCAGCTCAGCTGGAATATTCATTTCCTTTGTAAAGATATTGGTCATAGAACAGCTGGAATATATAATTGCCATCTGATGATGTAAGACATATCAAAACTCAAATATGTACTTACCATCTGATGACATAGGACACAGCTTAGCTGGAATAATTATTTAACATATGAGAATGTATGAAATAGCTTCACTTGAATATTTACTTACCATCTGATGATGTCAGACATAGCACAGCTGGAATATATACTTAACTTCTACTGATGCTTAACATAGCTTAGATGGAGCATATACTTACCATCTGATAATGTCAGACATACCACAGTTGGAAGATATACTTACCATCAGATGATGTAGGTCACAATTTAGATGAAATATATACTTACCATTTGAAGATGTAAGGCATATCTTAGCTGTACTCTATACTTACCATCTGATGGTATCAGCTATTCCACAGCTGGAATAAACACTGGTGATCTGATGTAAGACATAGCTTAGCTGGAAAACCACTCACCATCTGATGATATAGGAAATACTGTACCTGGTATATTTACTTACCATCTGATGAAGTTGGTAATACCATAGCTGAAATATTTAATTACCATCTGATGATGTTGGACATAGCCTCGATGGAAACTGTACTTACCATCTAAGAAAATCAGACATAGCTTCGCTGGAATATAGATTTACCATTTCATGACGTAGGACATAACTTACCTTGAATATATAGTTTCTATCTGCTGATATTGGTCATAGTACAGCTGAAATATATACTTACCCTCTACTGATATAGCACGTAGTTTAGCTGGAATATACACTTCCCATCCAATGATATTAGCTGTAGCACAGCTGGAATGTATACTTACTGCCTGATGATGTAAGACAAAGAACAGTTGGAATCTACATTTATCATCTCATGATGCAGGACATAGCTTAGATAAAATTCATAATTACCATCTGAAGATGTAGGATACAGTTTAGCTGGAATATATACTTAGATTTGTATGATGTAAGATAGAATAGTTGGAAGAAATTCAAACCATCTGATTAAGTAGGAAGTAGCATAGCTGAAATATTTACTTACCATCTGATGATGCTTGCATAAGTTAGATGGAATATATACTTATGCTCTGATGATATCAGCCATAGCACAACTGGCACAGATACTTTTCATACAATAATTTAGCACAAAGCATAGCTAGAATAAATCTTTACCATATAATGACACAGGAAATAACTTCACTGCAACATCTACTTACCATCTGATGATATCTGCCATAGCACATTTATTTATTTATTTAAATTTGTTGACCGGGAATATTCCACATCTGGAATATATACTTATATCTGATGATGTGGACGTAGAATAGATTGAATATCTACTGTATTATTATAAAGAATATAGCTTAGTAGGAATATTTAATTGCCATTAGATATAAGACATAGCACAACTGGAATATATACCTACCATTTGTTGATGTCGTACAAAGTACAGCTCTAATATATACTTATGATCTGCTGATGTTGGACATAGTAAAACATGAGCATGTATTAACCATATGCTGATGAAGTACATAGCAAAACTCGAATATATACTTACTGTATGATGACTTAGGACATGCATTACCTGGAATAAATACTTACCATCTGATGATGCAGGAAATACCATACCTGGAATGTTTATTGACCATCTGATAATGTTGGACATACCTTGTTTGGAATATATGCTTAACTATCTCATGGTGTCAGACACAGGTCACCTGGGAAATATGCATACCATCTGATGACATCAGACATCAATTTGCTCTAATGGATGTGGGATGCTATCAAATGCTCTTTTCAAAAATATCCATGCCATACTTCGATTCTTCCACATTTAAAATTTTTCATTATAGCTTTAACAACAAATAATCCTTTGTTCCATATGACTTTCTTTTGTTACTCTTTTATACAATTGCCATAACTGATTTTTTTTTCTAGAAACTATGTCTGCATCTGTTCCAGTAAATAGACAGTACATCATCAGAAGGCACGCTATTGGTCTATAGTTTTTAGGATGGCTTTTTGGTTCACTCCTAAAGAGGAATATAATTTTTTTTGTTGTTAACCAGGTTGGTATCTGTTCACAATGCACATATAAATAACCAACACTCAGGGCTAAATCTTTGTGTAAAGATGTTAACACTTTTAGCCAGACGTTAAGAACTGCATCTGGGCCAGGAGTTTTCCAATTAGCAGATTTTCTTGTTTTTGTTTCAGTTTCTCTGGTCATCACTTCATCTCATTTCATATCGTGTACATTACTGTTTCTGTTACTTCTTCTATCCATTCAGCATCTATGTTGTATTACACAGGGCCTTTGTAGATAGAAGATATGTCTTTTTAAGTTCTCCAAGTCTTTTGGGTTTCTATTACCATGACGGGAATTGACACCATTCCTAAGTCAAAATGATTAAAGTTCATGAAATTAGTATTGTTTCAATCTTTGATGTCAGCCAAAAGTGGTCTTCCCTTCTATAATAGATCAGGTGAATCACTGACTTTCCATTGAGTAGCTGGTGGTTTCCATCCCATCCTGGTGGCCCTTATCTTCTTATCATCAGAAAGAGCCCTGTCTTTCAAATAAGATGGTAAAATAATATTCTGCTGAGCATGCTTGTGGTAGCTCAAGTGGAACAATTATTTGACATGTGGCTGGTGTTTATTGCCTCATGTGGAAGGTTATCTTTGTGCCATATCAACACATCTTCATTCCATCATTGTATTCCTCACCCCAGACCACCTTAGTGCAGCAGAGATGCACAATGATTGGTTATGCACTCTGAGGTGACGTCCTTCAGTTACAATGTTACAGTGATGATTCTTCTGGCCACAGTGGTGGCAGCTGAAGCAGCCCTCACTTACATGTGTATAGCTGTGTTGCACATCTCATCACTTTGGTCCTCTTCCATCTAACTTTGGAGACACATCCTCATCCTACTAGAGTTGTCCACATCCCTGTTCCATAGCAGTGCTGTAGTGCAATATTAGATTACACACTAAAGTGTGTGGTCCGATTTGATCACTCTGATGGTAGAGCAGGTGAAGTGCATGTGTACCAGTTAGCTACTTGCACTCATCCCAAACTGGTGCTCATTATCCTTAGCTCATCCAGATGAGCATTGTTGGATCATCCCAGCACTTCTCCTCTTCATCCCATCCTAGTGTTGTGGAGCAGTAGAAGGATGGCTGCTGCCTACTTTGGTGCTACACATTAGATAAGATAGTATTCTGCTCTTCAATCTCTCCATAATGGTAGTAACTCAGGTGAAACATGCCAATGTATAGCTGGGGCTCATTGCTTTGTCCTCCTCATCTTTATCCAGTGTAGATGCACATCATTTCCTGCTGTTGTTCTCGTCCTTACTGCATCTGTCTGTTGGAGAGTGGCATGCTGGGGGCTGCACTTCTCAAATACTCTCCTTTACATATGAGAAGAAGTCAGCTCTCATTAGACCATATTAATGGTAGCTTTAGCTAATTCCTCTTCACAACCCCATGATCCCTGCCTTTTTCCATGCTTTTGCTTCAGAGAAGTAGAAGAGGGTTGTTTTACCCCTGAGGTGCTATTCCTCTGGATAAGATGTTAATGTGAGGTCCCATGTGACCACATCAGAGGTACAAATGGTATAGTATACTAGTTTGCAGCTAGTGATGGATAGTTGGCCCTCACCCCATATTTCTGGCTGCATCTTTATATGTTTTGGAGGCATATCCTCATCCTATCCAAAATCATTTTGCACCATATGATGCGTGGCCTCTTCTCATTCTATTATCCTGTTCTATATCCCATCCAGATGAGTGCCTTCATCTTATGTTGGTGTTCCTCATCCACGTTTCATTCTAGGGATTTAGGGCAGAATAAGGAGAGCACTCCTGATGTGCTGTCATTTCAATAGGATGTTAAAATGAGGTTCCATCTGAACATGCTTGTAGTAATTCAAGTGGGGCCCACATTTGTCCATGTGTAGTTGTTGCTCCTAATTTCTCAGTTATAGCCCACTTCTTTGTGTCATTTGGATGCATATCATCGCTCTGTACCTCTAGTCCTCAAACTTATCCCAGCATAGTGTTCTACAGCAGCATAAGAAAACCGCAACACTCTCGAGGTAAGAAGCTGCACTTCGAGATGCTATAAAAGCTGTACTATGATCTTCTCTAATAACAGTGAGAGTACCTCAGGAGAAGCACAACACTATATGTCTGGTGTGCCTTACCCCAAGATGGTGTTATTCATCCATCTCAAGTGAAGACACTCATTTTGTATCTCATTCTGGTGACTTTCCTTTTTATCTTATCCTTCTATAGCTCAGTATGGGTGGTGCTGTATTTGTCATTTGGCCAATTTCACGTAGGATGCAAATCTAAGTTCTCATCTGACCATATCGCTAGTAGACGAGTTTAACATCAAAGTCGTCATTGTGTAGGTAGCACTCTTCTTCCTGTCCTAGAGCTGCTTATTCTTTTTCATTTCATATGTAGTACAGAAGCATGGGGGGGGGGTGCTGTTCTTTTTCCATTGTAAAAGATGTTAAACAGATGTCTCCTCTGATCACACTTGTGGTTGGTGAGGAAGAACTGGTCACTCTGTAGGTGGTGCTCATCTTATCCTTATAGTCTTGGCCTTCATGCAGTATGGAGACTTATCTTTATAGTTTTTTGTTCTGTTCATGCAATCTTTCAGCACCTCATCCCATCCTGCATCTGGTCTTCCTTTTTTTCCTAGTTTTCTCTGTTGGGTGATACATTCCTAAGTTGCTTTTCTCCTGACAATGTTAAACTAAGGTTGATTCTAAAAACAGTTGTTCTATCTTGGAACATCTGCCACTGTGTGGTAGGTGATCCTCTAGTCCCAGTACTCCTCATCCACGTTGCCTCAAGATGTGTGTCCTTATCCTGTCCTCATGGTCCTCATTTTTATTATCCAATCACTACAGACAATAAATTGAGATGTTTTGTTTATTTATTGATATGTTAACTTGATAAGTGCATTGGCCCTCGGGTCCTTTTCAATACTAACTTCGGCAAATGACAGTAAAACAGCAATAAAAATAATAAGATAAAAAGTACAATATGATGTAATGAAAGCGTACATTAATGAAAAGATGCACTGTTTGTATGTTTTGTTAGCTGAATAAGTACAAACTGAAAATAGTTTAACAATGCTACAAGAGATATGAAGCTATTAACAGATATTAGCAGACTGAAAGGAAGTCTAAATTCCTGCTGTTATTTCACTTACGTCTGATTGGCTGAAATGAAATTTAAGATATTGGGTTACAAAACAGATTAGCCTTTATCTGCAAACACATCAAACATTTACCTTGTTTGCAAAAAATGTCCTTCAGATAAGGCATTAAATCAAGACTCCATCTGTCTGACCTAATGATACCTCACTTGGAAGTAGAGGATCCCATGGCACTTATTGAAAAGAGAAGTGGTGCTGTATTAAAATCAGACAATCTTATATGATATTACTAAGAAAAACATGAATTACAATTACCATTAAAATCTTACAAACTTTGTCAAATCCAGCTTTTCTAATAATCTCCACTGCATCCCATGTTTTATTAAATAATAATTAGTTCATTCTAACTTGCCAGATCTGAAAGACAATTGCTATATGTAATTTATATTTCTAGTCCTATGTATTTCTTTCAAATCCTATGTAGTATTCCTAAAAAATATTTTCCATTCTTACCACCCTAACTTATCCATAAAATTATATTCCTTCATATATTCCACAACGTCATTACTTTTGGAGCTCCAAAACATTTACAATTGGTCATTTGCATTGCATTTTATACAATTTCTATTCACCCTTCACAGGCTATTATTCAATATCAGTCTCCTCATAAAGATTTGCTTCTCTTCCCTTTTTAAAATCTTTTTTCTTCTTTCCACAATAGCTACTTTAATTTATATATCCACGTCCCTCCATGGTTCAATATAATAATGTTCTTCCATAACCATTTCATACCACACCTTGGTTCAATATAATAATGTTCTTCCATAATCATTTCATACCACACCTTACTTTTTGGTCTACCTCCTCTATTTTTACTTTCTTCTCCCTCATTTCTTCCATTCTGCAACTTCTCCTTTCACTTTTTTTCCTTGTTGCAATCTCTCATTTCCTCCCAATATTCCTGATATTTTATATTTAACAATATTGTTAATAATTCTTTACCGTCATACCTCATAGTTTTCAGATTCCATTGTGGATAAAATTACTAAAATACCACATTTTTTTAAGTTCAAACAATATGTCCATTCAAACAATATGTGCAGCTTATTATACATAATACTTCTCTTCACAGGGTTAACGTCATCGCCCATATAACAAATGAAAACTATCTGTAATAAGTTTCTCTAACTCTACTGGAAATGCTGCCACTGACACTAAATAACTCAATTTCCATGGGACAGTTGTATTTATCAAGAAAGCCTTGTTTTCAAAGTTTAATACAAAAACCTTCCCTCATTTATTCATCTGTTGTATCAGGCCACTGTTTTTTTATTCGTTCATAGTCCATGAAAACTATCACTAGGGTTAGGGATTGGCATAATCATTAAGTTGTTTATTTTACAAACACAAGATATAGGGTTTGATTCTCAAATGTGATAAGTGATTAAGCTTAAAATAGCCTCCAATGGCAATTTGCCTAGTAGTAACCTGTGAGTCTAGAATATCTCAGTCTCCTTTCTATTAAAGTAAAATCCTGATTTCATAACAAGCTCATCAAAGCCTTACTTCTTTCTTTATTAATTCTTAGACCTACATAACCAAACTGCATTATTATCCACCTCAACAAACCATTACCTTTTTCCTTATTAATACTTAAACCTAGATAGCCCAACCTTCTTCTATCTTGATGACTACTTCTGGTACCCATCTTATATTGCTAGTTATTAAAACAAAATCACCACATGAGGCATAACTGGCATTTCAATTTTCCCTTAGATCTGTATTTCTTCTTATTCAGTCCTTTACTCACATTTCTAACTTCTGTATTCATTAATAATGCAAACAAAATACTACTTATAGACACAATTGTCCAACCCTAATGTGTCATTTTGTTATTCTAATCCCATCCATTCATTTAACTTTTTCTTATAAACTGATTTTATTAATTTCATAGTCTGCTTTGCCATTGCATGTACCTCCAAGATGTCCCCCAATTTGTTCTGTAAATCTTTTTGATTGCTTTATCTACATCACACCCCACAATCCATATGTCCCCAGAGTTTTCCTTAATGTCACAGGCATCTATATCTTCAAAATGTCCTTGTTACCTTTCTTTCAAATCAGTCTTTTTAGGCCTTCCCATGTTCTTTCAATTCATATATTTTCACAAATATCCTCTTGTGCTCTTTTCACATTTTGTTATAAAACTTATAATATTTACCATTCAGTCTAGGTGCTTATTTCAGCATACACTCCAATTCTGTGATTATTTCTTTTATCAACACTTTGTTCTCTTCCTCTGGTAAATATTACTTTCCAAACTATTTTTCTTTGTCGATATTTTTCATACATTTTGGCAGTAAAGCTTGTCACTTCCTGTTCTAACACCTCATCCTTTTTATTACATTTCCTTCTGACCTACTTTTTCCAACATCACATTTTGTCTTCTGACAGTCTTTCCTAAAAAGGGTAATATTTCTTCTTTTGCTCCTTATACCAGATATTAATGTTTCCTTAATAAACTTTGTATTCTTTTGTTGTTGTTGTCCACATCATTCTTTCACTCTTCTTAAATTATTTTCATTATTGATCTATAGCATAACCATCATCTCTTCTGATAGCTTATACTTCCTTTTCTCCCTAACAAAATAATTTCTATTTAAATATACAAGTTTTTAATCTTTTTTGTGCTTAGATTAGATACATACATCTTGCTGTTTCTTGTTTTCCACAACATATTTACTTCCTCCACAAAAGTTTTTATTATATTTATCCTCTTCATATTTTTAACCCTTTTTCTTGTCTAATCACATCTTTATTTACTCCTATCTTTGCCCATATTCCCTCATGATCATTAAAGTCTGCTTGAATCTGTCATCCTTTTACTTCTTCTAACACAAGTGAATGAATACATTATATAATCTGATGACATTCTCACATTAGTTCTTACATATGTAAAGCTTCTTTCTTTCCTGTCCTCATTTATCCTGCCACTATCACTTCATTTAACTTCTGTATATCCTTTGTTATCTTTCCTTTTTGTTTCTTCATATTATAATTATAATATCCTGCCATAACTGTATCCATAGATGTTACTCTTGTATGGGATTTTATCTGGTTAAATAACTATTTCCTTGTTTAATGTCTATATATGCATATACCACAATACTTAACGGTATCTCTTTGTTTCTGATATCTGTCAGAAATAATCATCCTTCTTTAACAATAAAATGATAAAACACTGTTATATATTCCTGTTTGCACAAAACCACTATTCTCAAACAACTTTTCACCCCGAAGTTCCACACAATATTCCTGCCTAAAATCTCTTTCTTTTTTATTTCCTCAAAAATCTTCCCTCTACTAAACAAGTTAAATCAATTTCTATCTTTTTGTCCTCAAGAAGCTTACATCTTCTAAACAAATTAAACCAGTTCCTAACTTATATAGTTCACTAAACTATTTATATTAAGGGATACAAGACTTAAACTATCCATACCTTTTCTCATCCTTTAAAGTGTTTTCTTTCATCTTACTTTTTCTGTCTTGACAAAGGGAATTTCTTCTTTATCTATATGCCACTTAATACTTTTTCTTTCAACATGACATAACTTTACAACTTGTCATATTTGTTTTGCATTAATAAAGCAAACCAGTTTTGTATTTCCCCTTGTATCTCCCATTTTATCTTTTTTCCTTTTTGACATCTAACATATCTTCTTCCCTGTTTAATTCACACATTCTTTTTCTGAAAAACTTGAATATGTACTTACCATATGATGCGGTAGTACATACATTACCTGGAATAAATACTTACCATCTGCTGATGTAGTACATAGCAAAACGCAAATGTATACTTACCATCTGAATATGTAGGAAATAGCATAGCTGGCCTGTTTATTTACCATCTGATGATCTTGGACATACTTTCTTCAGAATATATACTTAGTATCTCATGCTGTGAGACATAGCTCACCCTGAAGATATGCATACCATCTGGTGATGTCGGATATCAATTTGCTGGAATCAGTACCAACCATCTGACGATGTCAGACATAGCACAGCTGGAATATAGAATTAACATTTTTTGATGTATGACAAAGCATAGCTGGAATACATACTTACTATCTGATGATATAAGACATAGCACAGATGGAATATATACTTACCTTCTGGAGATATAGCACATAATTTAGCTTAAATATATACTTACTAGCTGGAATATAAATATATAAGTAGTTTTATTGGCCATTTTGGGTCAATTGCAAACTCCTTGATCCCCCTATCTTAAAAAGCTCTTTTGCGAGTTTTTGCGCATAGCGCAGCATTGGGCAGCGCCACTTAATCAGGTTTAAACTATTCCTGGCTCCACAAAGTCTGCTCTTCACTTTTTCCTTAGAAGTGTTCCAAATTTCAAAGTAAGCACTCTATTTTCCTTCTAAAACCCAGCAGTAGCTAGGATAAGTGTCTTATAAGTAAACACTAATAAACTAAAGCACTACACCATCTTATACTCCCTTTAAGTACTTGGCTCCCTATTGGTCCTTTCTGATCAAATCAAAAAGTAATTCCTTATACTATTCTGGCATGTCCAAAAGTCAGTTTCAGGTTTACTCTCCAGTCCAGCTGGTGAATATGGGAATCTTGAGGCAATGTTACAACTGCCTTATGTACACAGACCACCCTCTCCTCTTCCCAACAAGCTCAAATATATATGAGAGATGCAACTATATAGCCAAACTGGAGGCTGAGCTCTCTCAACATAGTACTGGCACGGTCAGTCTGGAGGAGAAGGTAATCACACACACCACAAATCTAGTCTCACATAGACCTATCGCAACAGCAAACCAAACACATAAACACACAAAAACATACTTGAATGCTCTAAATAAAAATCTGCCCAAGCAACAGAGACCTCCAAAGCAGACATCCAAGCAACTGCTACCCCACAACAATACCCACGTAACACATAGTTCACAAAGTCAGTGTGCCACACAGTCACAGCCCTTAAGGCTAAACAACACACCTAATACACTTGTAATAGGTGACTCTATTGTCAGACACACTGACGTCCCTCTCACCAGGCTGAACAAGGACAAGGTCACTGTAAGCTGCTCGTCAGGTGCCAGGATCCACCACATAACACAAGCACTCAGGTCACTCCAAAGCAACTACAAATATGACTCCATCATTGTCCATGCTGGTGTGAATGACCTGAGATGTACCTCCCTGGATTGCATGAAAAGAGACATAGAGGAGCTCTCTGATCATGTGGCCCTGGCCGGTATGACCCTGACCATGAGTAGTATCTTACCCTCACCAAGAATGATACCACAGTATAAAGACAAAATGATCAATTTCAACAATTGGCTAAAGTATTGGTGTCACTCAAAGGGGATCCAGTGTCTGTCAGCCTGGGATGACATGCTTGACAAGCCACACTGCTTCGCTAGGGACGACTTGCACCTGTCACCCCTTGGTTTTCGAATACTGGCCAAGGCTCTTGCCACCCCCATAGTGCCTTTTTTAGGCAAGGCTCAAAAGACAAACCCACCTCCTTAGACAATACAAGGAAAAAGAAACTAAGGGTAATGCTGCTCAACGCCAGAAGTCTAAACCTCAAGATGCACTCACTTGAGGCTCTCCTCAGTATGGAGAATATCGATATCTGTGCAGTAACAGAAACCTAGTTCAAGGCTCCTGAGAGCACCCCAGCACTACCAGGCTATACCTCATACCATGCTTTTCGGCCCCAAAACTTGGAAAGAACCACAAGAGGAGGGGGAATATCCATATTCATCAAAGATACCCATACCTCCAGGCTGGTGGCACTGCACGAAGCATCTGAGACCATCCATGTGCAACTAACAGTGGGCAAAACTGCCTTCCAGTTTATAGCCTGCTACAGACCACCCTCCCAAACTCAGTAACCCCACTCAGCCTTCCTGAAGACACTGGAGAATATGAAGGCCTCTCCAAACACCATTATAGTGGGTGACTTTAACTACCCAAACATAGACTGGGAGCACTACTCAAGCCCCAACATCCTAGCCCAACGGTTCCTAGAAATTATAAACTAAAATGCTATGGAACAACTGGTCACCACCCCACAAGAGGGGAAAACATATTGGACCTGATCATCACCAACATGGGGACTCTAGGTTCCATACCAGAGGTATACCCCTCATTGGTAAGATCTGACCATAAATTAATCACTATGGACATCCATATCCCGTCCCCACCCCCAGCAAAGGAAACCACAGTCAAAAACTTCTCAAAAGCAAACTTCCCACTTCTCAAAACCGAGGTGGAATCCTTCAAAGCCCCAGGGCCAGTGGAAAATACAGCCCAAACTGCAGAATCCTTTACAAACGCATTCTATGGATACCTACAGGAATGCATGGATTGTGCTATCCCAAATAAAACCAAGACACACTCCTCCAAAGGCAGGAGAACTGTCTGGTGGACCCCAGCCATAAATAAGCTATACAACAGAAGGAGGAAACTACTACATGATAGAGCAAAATCCCTGAAAGGGAAGGCAACTCTGATCAGTACTAGCAAGAAACTACGATCCCTCATAAAATCATCTAAGGCCAGCTTCAAAAGAAAAATTGCACAAGACGCTAAAGATAATCACAAGGCTTTCTTTAGTTATGTCAGAAACCTGGGTGGAAACTCCCAGATATGCTCTGAGTTAGTGCAAAATGACAAAAAATACACTGAACCCACAGACATTGCCAACATCCTAGCAGACAGGTTCAGTGCAAACCCACCCCCCTCCAAATGGGCAAATGACTATCCCAACAGAGTGTAGCCTCCCTGATATCACAGATGCACAGGTGAGAGCTGCCCTCTCCAAAGCAAAAAACACAGCATCAATGGGACCGGACGGTGTCCCGGGCTGCGTTTTAAATGAGCTCCAAGAAGAACTGAACCCACGCTTAAAATCACTGTTCAGTCTCAGCCTTACAACAGGATATGTACCCAAAGAATGGCGTACAGCAACAGTGGTCCCACTCCATAAAGGTGGTGCCACAATGGACCCCGGAAACTATCGCCCTATAAGCCTAACTAGCCTGGTCTGCAAAGCTATGGAGCGTATCATCATGGAACTCATAAACAAAGACTTTGGGAACCTCCAAACACTGGATCCTACCCAATTCGGATTTGTTAAGGGCAGATCTTGCCTCTTGAACCTGGTCAATTTCTTTGAAATAGTCACCAAGGCCATAGACGAAGGGAAGGTAGTCCACATAGCCTACCTTAACCTTGCAAAAGCCTTCGACATAATACCCCACTCGGGCATCATAAATAAGCTCACCAGCTTAAATATCAACCCCTATGTCACAAGATGGGTTGCAAACTGGCTTAGGGATAGAACCCACGTGGTCAGAATTGCAGGTGCCATGTCAGACTCTAAACCAGTTACAAGTGGCATCCCACAAGGCTCAGTCCTGGGACCTCTCATGTTAGGTATATATTTCTCTGAGGTACAGGCTAACACAGGATGACTATGGCTGACAAAGTTTGCAGATGACTGCAAACTGGGGGCCATAATCGACGCACCTGCTGACACAAGCATCCTCCAAAAAGGTCTCACAGAGACGGATAACTGGTGTCAGAGCCATGGCCTAAAGCTAAATGCCAAAAAGTGCATAGTCATCCCCTTTGGGAAAAATAAAGTGCCCACAAATTACCACATAGGTGGTAATCCATTAAGTATGGAAGAAGTAATTAGGGATTTGGGGACCCAAGTAGATTGCAATCTCTCTTTTGACAATCACATTACCAAAGTGGTTAGAAAGACATTCTATATAGCCCACCTTATCACAAAGGGGTTCACATCTAGATCAAGAGAGGTCATTGTGCCCCTCTACTCATCACTCATCAGGCCCATAATTGAATACAATGCCCCATTTGGGATGTACCTTACCCGACACCTGCTACAACTAGAAAGACCCCAAAAGTACCTCACCAAGAGGATCAAGGGACTCAAACAGATGCCCTACGCAGTTAGGCTAAAGAAACTCCAACTCTACTCAGTTGCTTACCGCCTACTCAGAGGCGATCTGTGCCTGATGTGTAAAGCCATGTCCAACCCAGAATTAATGGATATGCTCCATCTCAAGAAATCCAAATCCATCAGAACTACACACTCCAGTGACTTAAACCTCAGCACAGAAATAAATAGAACATGCTGGAGGGACAGATTCATATCCCAGAGGCTCCCCTCACTCTGGAACAAAATCCCAATCCATGTCAGACAGAGCCCCTCAATGACCCTCTTCAAGAAGAATCTTGACGTTTGGATGGGAGATGGTAAATTTACCCCTGGGATCCAGAGGCACGGTAAACTAACCTTAAATGGGCTATCTTCTTTGATCTACTACATAGAGGCACAGTCAACTAATCTAAGAAGGGTGGCGAAAGACAAACACACTCTGGCTAGCCTTGTAAATGCTCTACAGCAGATAGCTTATTATCAACCTATGAACCTATGAACTATCTGTTCATGTAGGACATAGCAAAACTGGAGTGCATACTTACCGTCTGATGATGTCGGACATAGAAAAACTGGAATATGTACTTACAATCTGATGATGTAAGACATAGCTAAGCTGTATGTTATACTAAACATCTGTTGATGCTGGACATCGCTTACCTGGAATATATAATTGGCATCAGAAGATGTTGGACATATTTTTGCTGGAATACATACCATCTGATGATGTCGGACATAGCAAAATGGGAATATGTATTTAACATTTGATGATGTAGCATATAGCGTAGCTGAATATACACTTACCATTTAATGACATTGGGTGCAACTCAGCTGGAATATTTATTTACGTTGTTAAGATATTGGTCATAGAGAAGCTGGAATATATAACTGCCATCTGATGATGTAAGACATAGCTAAACTCGAATATGTATTTACCATCTGATAACATAGGTCATTGTTTAGCTGGAAAGCAAGCTTAGCACAGAATGACGTTCAACACAGCTCAGCTGCAGTGTATACTTATCATATGATGATGTCCTATATAGCAGCTGGAAGAAATGCTTACCATCAGATGAGGTAGTTTACAGGTTAAATGAAATATATACTTACCATCTGAAGACAAAAGACATAATTTACCTGGAATATGTACTTACCATCTGATGATAATGGCCAGAGCACAGTTGAAATAAATACTTCCCATCTGATGATGTATGACATAGCTTAGCTGTAATAATTATTTAAGGGGTCTATATTGCAACGTCAAACTAAAACAAGTTTGAAGATTGTAATATCAAACCCTAAAGTATGAAAGTTGAAAATAGCGAAGCCATGGCGCATCGACTTTTTTCCCAGGGAAAAAATTGGTGGGCCATTTTCGGGGCTTTGCTATTTCCTCCACTGTGGTGTGATTTCAGAGTTGGTATATTTAAGTAGGGGGTGTGAGGGGCACAGCCCCACCCCCACGTCGGAGGGTGTGGGGGGCACTTTAGTTTAAATTTAAGGTTAAGTTTTTTTTTTTTTTTGTCACAGAACAGCATTTTTTTTCCCTGGGAAAAAAATTGCTGTTCTGTGTTTTTGGTTTTGTTGGGTTTCGGACTTCAGGGTTCGATATTACAATGATCGAACTTTTGTTAGTTTGACGTTGTGATATAGACCGTTATTTAACACATGATAATATATGAAATAGCTTCACTTGAATATTTACTTACCATCTGATGATAGCGGACATAGCACAGCTGGAATATATACTTACCTTCTAATGATGCTCAACATAGCTTAGATGTAACATATACTTACCATCTGATGATGTTGGACATAGCACAGCTGGAATATATACTTACCTTCTAAGGATGCTCAACATAGCTTAGATGGAGCATATACTTATCATCTGATAATGTCAGACATACCACAGTTGGAAGATATACTTACCATCAGATGATGTAGGTCACAATTTAGATGAAATATATACTTACCATTTGAAGATGTAAGGCATATCTTAGCTGTACTCTATACTTACCATCTGATGGTATCAGCCATTCCACAGCTGGAATAAACACTTGTGATCTGATGTAAGACACAGCTTAGCTGGAAAACCACTCACCTTCTGATGATATAGGAAATACTGTACCTGGAATATTTACTTACCATCTGATGAAGTTGGAAATACTGTAGCTGAAATATTTAATTACCATCTGATGATGTTGGACACAACTTAGACAGAAACTGTACCTACCATCTAACAAAATCAAACATAGCACCACTGGAATATAGATTTACCATTTCATGATGTAGGACATAACCTACCTTGAATATATAATTACTATCTGCCGATATTGGTCATAGCACAGCTGAAATATATACTTACCCTCTACTGATGTAGGACATAGTTTAGCTGGAATATACATTTTCCATCCAATGATATTAGCTGTAGCACAGCTGGAATATATACTTACTACCTGATGATGTCAGACAAAAAACAGTTGGAATCTACATTTATCATCTCATGATACAGGGCATAGCTTAGATAAAATTCATAATTACCATCTGAAGATGCAGAATACAGCTTAGCTGGAATATACACTTACCACTGGATAATGTGAGACATAGATTAGTTGGAAGAAATTCAAATCATCTGATTAAGAAGGAAGTAGCATAGCTGAAATATTTACTTACCATCTGATGATGCTGGCATAAGTTAGATGGAATATATACTTACGCTCTGATGATATGAGCCATAGCACAACTGGCACAGATCCTTTTCATGCTATAATTTAGCACATAGCATAGCTGGAATAAATACTTACCATATGATGACATAGGAAATTGCTTCACTGGAACATCTACTTAAAATCTGATATCGGCCATAGCACAGCTAGAATATATACTTCCATCTGATGATGTGGAAGTACATTACATTGAATATCTACTATATTATTATTTAGGATATAGCTTAGTTGGAATATTTACTTGCCATTAGCTATCAGACATAGCACAACTGGTATATATACCTACCATTTGATGATGTCGTACAAAGTAAGCTGTAATATATACTTATGATCTGTTGATGTTGGACATAGCAAAACTTGAATATGTATTAACCATCTGATGGTGTAGTACATAGCAAAACTCAAATATATACTTACCATGTGATGATGTAGGAAATAGCATACCTGGCATGTTTACTTACCATTTGATGATGTTGGATATACCTTGTTCAAGATATATTCTTACTATCTCATGCTGTCAAGACATAGGTCACCTGAGAAATATACATACCATCTTATGATGTCAGACTTCAATTTGCTGTAATCAATGCCTTCCATCTAATGATGTCACACATGGCACAGCTGGAATATAGAGGAGGTAACATTTTATATATAAATAAATCATATATAATAGGAGGTAACATTTTTTGGTATAGGACACAGCTGGTATACATACTTACTATCTGATGATATAGGACATAGCATAGATGGAATATATACTTACCTTCTGGTGATGTAGCACATACTTTACCTTGAATATATACTTACCATTTGTAATATAAACTTACCATTTGATGATGTCAGACATAGGAAAACTGCAATATATAATTACCATCTGATGATGTCAGAATATTTACTTACCATATGTCAGGATCCCGGAGAATGGTCCTTACAAAGCCTGGCATAGAACTAAAGAAGGTCTCAAGCTTGTAATTCCTTGTGCAAGTATGTTCAGAGGGCCAAGCTGCTGCTTCAAAAAAACTTTTAGAATCCAACCCTCTCCAAAAAGCCATAGATGAAGCCAAATCCATGGTAGAGTGGGCTATAACCCTGCCTGGAACAGTTTATTTTGTGGTGGGTATAACAAAAAGTAATAGCTTTAGACAACCATTTGAAAATATTCTGTTTTGACACAGGTTACCCTTTCTTTTTACCTTCACAAGAAGTGAACAATTGATCCAAAGGTCTGTAAGATTTTGTTCTGTCAAGTAGTATTGTATTGTCTGTGGACATCAAAGGTATGGAGTATCCTTTCTCCCTCATTTTTAGGTTTAGGAATGAAAGCAAGAGATGTCTAGTTTGGCTTAAAGAATAATAAGATACCACTTTAAGCATAAAAGAAGGATTAGTTCTTAAAGAAACCATTTCAATGTGGAAAATTACATATGACTGACTGACTCTGAGAACTTGCAACTCAAATACTGTTCTTGCAGAGGGCAAAGCAATTAGTAACATTTCCATTTTAATAACCTCAAGTCAGACAGATGAGCAGGTTCAAAAGAATCAAGTGTTATATTCTCTAAGACAAAATTAAGATCCCAAGGAGGAGACACCAGTTTTTCTGGAGGTCTCTTATGCAAAACCCCTTTCAAAAACATTTTGACATAAAAATGCATTGAAAGAGGAGGATCCATAAGCAGACATGCTGAAATGACCATTAAATGAACTTTGATGGAGGAATAAGAAGCCCAAAGCATAATAACTCACAAATGTGGCATAATTAGAGAAATACTAGCCCTGAATGGTTGCTGATTATGTTTGTGGTTCCAACTAGAAAACACTTTCCATTTGATAATGTATGATTTTCTAATAGCAGGCTTTCTTGTCTCCATTAGTACCTGGTGCACATCCTCAGTAAACAGGTGCCTAAAGAGAATTAAAATAATATCACCCAGCAGTCATTTGAAGTTGATTGGGGTCAAGGTATATCAAACTCCCCTGATTTTGTGCGAGCAGATCCACTCTGTGAGGAAGCTTGTGGTAATTGCCCCTGGCTATTTCCAAAAGAAGGGTGAACCACTGGTACCTAGGCCAGAAAGGAGTCACCACAATGATCTTGTGGGATTCCTCCTCAATCTTCAGATGTGTTCTGGTTATCAGAGGAAAGGACTGAAAATAATTCAGGAATATTGTTGTCCAAGAAAACCAAAAGGCATCTATCTTCCAGGCCTTCTTGCATGGAATCCTGGTGCATAATTGTGACAGCTGATTGCTCATACAGGAGTCAAATAGGTCTACTTGAGGAACTCCACACAATGGATCAAATTTTGGAAAATCACCTGATCTATTTTCCATTTGTGAGGGTCTGCCTTTGTACTGTTCAGGTTGTCTGCCACACAGTTTTGCTCTGATAGGATGGAGGATGAATGTAGAGTGAAACTGTGCTGTGAAGATCTATCCCAAGCTATCATGGCTAGTCTACAAAGGTGATAAGACCTGGATCCCCGTTGCTTGCTGACAAACCGCATGACTGTAGTACAGTATATAACAACTTGAAGTGATTCAGGGGTAAAGGAATATTCAGAGAGTTGAGTGCTTTGGTCAGAGTAAGTATCTCTTTCATATTTATGCTCTTGTTACTGTCCTTGGTATTCCAAATACCCTGGAGTTTCTAACTCTTCTGAAACTCTTCTGCAGGCAATGCCCAAGGTGTCTGTGGTGGCTAACTGCTTTGGGAAGGGGGGAGAAGGGGAGTCCTAGATTTAGGGAAATTTGATGTTGTCACAAAGTGATTTCTTTTCTGACAAACCTCAAATCTGGAATTTGAAAATATAGTGAGTGTTAGTGCTGGGACCAAAGAGACTTCAGGTGCCATTGTATCTTTCTCATGTAGAGTCTTTCCACAGGTATCATGGGAAAAAGAAATGCCATGAGACCCAACATCTTGAGACATTCCCTTACAGTGATTAAAGTTTAAGTTGAAAATCCTAGAAATACAACAAGGTACAGATCTACTTTTTCCAGTGGAAGAAAGGCTCTTTGAAATGAGGTGTCTAGTAGATACCCCAAGATCACAATCCTGTGTGAAGGGGTCAGAAAAAGACTTGTGGGTGTTCTCTTTGAAACCCAGCTTATTTAAGAGATCTCTCACCCAAGAGAGAGATTCTTGACACTTTGGAAAAGAATCTGCAAAGATAAGCAAGCCATCTAAATATGGAAAAATGTGGTAACACTGCCTCCTTCTCCCTGTCTCGTTTTCTCCTTATCATTCTATCCTGATTCACATACACATCCCATTCCAGTGTACCCCATCCTTCTTATATGCTAGATACGTACCCCAACATTGTGCATTATGTACTGCAGAGATACTCACATTTCTAGAAGGTGGTAAAGTGATGTCCAGTCTGACCAAACTGAAACAAGGACTGCTGGAAGACATACTTCTCAGGTGCTACTGGTGCTCCTAATCCTTCTGCTGTTCCTCCTCATACTCTTTGTTTAGATTCGTCTTACTACCCTGGTGCTGCACATCCTTACTGCCTCTAGATGAGCCTTGTTGTTATTATCCACTCCTTCCTGCAGCATCCTATGCATGTAGAGCTGAATAGCAAGTGATCTGCACTGCAGAAATCCCACCTAATCACATTGTGCTTATTCAGGTAAAAGGATACACTTTTCATTGTTTACATCGCATTCAGTGACCCATAATTGTGTACTACATCCTCATAATTCATGGATGAAAAGCGCAGTCCAAGCATTCGGCTTCTTATCCTTTTCCCTTCCCAGTGCTGCAGAGCTCACAGTAGAGGTTCTGCTCTGTGGAGGCACTGGCCTTCATATGGGAAGATATATGAAAATATAACCTCTCCAGATTTGTTGTAGTTCAGGTAGGACATTTACTTACTGAACTAACAGAGTATTCCTGATGTTTTATGTGACATCCAGGTGTGAGCAACTGTGTGTCAGCGAAGAAGATACAGGTAGATCGATCCAGACAATACAGGTGACATCTTAGCCAAAACCCACTTATGTCTAGTAGGTGACTGTCATCTCTTCCTCTTCATCTTTATGATGATGTTATCCAGATGCTGGTCCTCCTGACATCACTATTCTGTTCATTTATGTTCCATCCTAGTGTAGAGGAGCTGTGCGGGATTGATATAATCCAGATGTGCAGACATTAATATAAAATCCTAAACTGGGGCCACTCAAGTCATTGCTGTGGTAACTAATGTGGAACAGACAGTGTGCAGTGTGTGTAGCTCATGGTCTCCATCTTACACTCTTGCTGCTCATATTTGACCCATCCTGATATGTAACCTTATGTCACCCTGTAGCTCTATGCCCTTCTTCCAGCCTAGTTTTTACAATAGGAAACTGAGAGGTACTGCATCTCACTGATGGTGCATCCAGGGTATGATGTTATACCGAGGTTTTATATGATCATGACTATGATGTCACAGTTACACAAAAATGAGAAAATGGTGACTCACAGCTCCTACTGCTCATTATACCATCCTGTAGCTGCATACTCCTGTAGCAGAATACAATTTTAGTTTCAGTGAGCACAAAATTAATATTTTGTGAAGTCACTACCCCTCAGACTATTTAGATTTTTTCCCTACCACCATATTCCACAGAGCCACAACAGTGAGTGCCCATCACCCATCCAGTCTAGCTTGTAGTTTTAAGATTAATAACTCTCCCCTTAGATTTCTAAAGCTTGAGTAACCTTCTTTTATATCTTTCTAGCCTCTTAGTACACAATGCAATCCTTAGATCATTAACCTATTGTTTCGTCTTACTTTTAAAATCTGCAACATCTTGGACTAGTCTACTAATCAATGGAGAGTCTACATTCTGTTTCTCAGTAATAATCTTGGGAATGATTCTTCTGTTTTGATCCTGAAGGAGAGGAGGCAGAGGGACATTACTTACTAGATTTACTAGAGACTACTGATCCCTTGAAAGCCTGATAACTGCTTCTTAGGAGCCTGCTTGGGATTACTTCTACTGTTTTGCTCTGGTTCTATATGAGTACACCGAAAGATCAGAACAGCGAATGTATGTACATCGACACATTTACGTCGATGTACATACAGAGCGAAACACCTATACAGCGAAAACCGGAACGCCGAACGTGTTCCATAGCTAGCAGCATGATGGTGGGGATAAGGAAATATATAATTTTCCCCACTGTAGTGCTGTCTCGGAGTTGGTATATTTAAGTAGGGGGGTGTGGGGGGTGCAGGGGGGCTTGCCCCCCTGTAACAGCTAATAAATGTAATATTTTAGTTTAGATTTTACTTATTTGTGTGGCTCATTATGATCATGAAACACGTTTGATGTTCCGGTTTTTGCTGTTTAGGTGTTTTGCTCAGTATGTACATCGACGTAAGTGTGTCGATGTACATACATTCACTGCTCTGATCTTTCGGTGTAGTCATATAGACCCTTTGCTCCTGATGAGAGAAAGAACAGAGGGTCATTTATTCCTGACTGTCTCTAACTGAGCAGTGTGGGTGGTGGGGGATTCTTTCCTGATTGGTCTGGTTGCTATCCAGGGCATCTACTAGGAGAAAGCTACAACAACCCTGCAGACATCTGCATCATCTGGGAATAGACTGCTTATCACCAAAAAGACTGAGGTATTAGTGCTACTGTTTTGCTTCTGGAGAGACAAAAACCAAAGGGCATTGATTCTCTGCTGTGTGAAGCTGTGGTAATACCAGTACTACTAGTAGCCAGGTAGTAACCAATAGGTGAATCACCACTTCCATCATTCCTGACCAACCAAATTCTGTCTTTTCAATAAGTTCTGCTAGACTAGCTACTGTCTAACCTAACTTAAGTTTCTCCCCAAATACTTCATCCACAAGTAATCATGGCCTACTATAGTAGTTTCCCTCCAACTTTCATGTACTACATAAGCCCCAGTTTTCACCTTCTGCCAACATGCCTCATTTGTCTGCTCTCACCTCATCTGTGGCCAGTCTGATTCCTTTAAGTATAACAATACAACATAGCCATTGTTGCATGCTTACAGTAGGTTCACTACTTCTACATCTCAAAGGGACATCCTGTAAAAGATGCACATATTTAAGAAACATAGAGGCAGTCCTCTCCCATCAGCCTATATCAGTAAGCATCAAACCTCCACAGCAACCCATCACTCACAGGGCACTACTAGACCAATAACATATGCCAAAGCCCCTGGAACTCACCGTAAAATACCTCAGCCTCTTGTGCACAAAAGCCATGAAACTTACCCAGGAGTCATCAGGAATGCAGGCCTAATCAAATGCAAAACAGGTGGAAGCTGACTAGTGTATAAGGATCTGCAGCACTTTCTGGAAATAACACCAAAAAAAAGGATATTACCTTCATCCTGCTCTAGCTGGTATTCAGAGTACAACTAGGCTGGTTTGATCTTGGAGTAAGAAATGAAGTGGTGCATATACTTGTACAATTCTGCCAAGATAATTCACTTGTCATAGCAAACACTTTCAACACCCTTTGAGATGGCTTTATACATGGATGACTCCAGATGGTCAACAGTGAAATCATATTGACCGTATGGTTTGCTGTCTGAGATGGAAGAGCTTCATACAGTCAACAAAAACATTATTTGCAGCAGACTTTCTCTGACTATCATCTTCCTTTACAAAGCTTAAAATTAAATTAAAACAAGAAAAGTATGGCCAGGCCAACTACATATGCATTCAGAAATATTCCAAGTGAATATATAATAGCGGTGAAAAACAGATTTAAGGTATCAGATCTTGCAGACAGAGCACCTTAAGTGCTTGGATAGATGTTGAACATATTTCCAGCAAGTGGCAAAAAAATGAACTCCAACTCTTGTATTCTTATATAAAGCTAGCCTATTTTCCTACAGACTCCAAATCATCTGCTGTCATAAAGACGTCTAAGCAGAACAGAAGCTGCTTCACAACTCAGTTATCTCAATCATCTCTTTTCCTCTGTTTTTGTCCTGCCTTTGTTTTTCTTTATGCCCCAGTCTTGGATCTCTCAATTATCCTTTGTTGTTATATTACATTTTGCATCTATTTGTATAATCTGTCTATAAATATATTAATTATATATAGTATGTATATATGCATGAGCCATTTTAAGCCTAGCAAATTATCCCTTGGGAGACTCAAACGCTGCACCTTATGCGTACAAAGAAAGCACCTTAACCATTAGGCCACCCTCCCAAATGTACACAACATTTTAACACAGCTAGGGTTTCTGTCTCAAATTTATCATTAGCTTGCTAAACACATACCAGACAAGTGACAAATTGAAGGTCTAATTTCCTATGACTTAGAGATGCTCTACTCAGGGACAAATGAACAACTCTGCTGATTCTCTTTCTGAGAAAGTTTAGTAACTCTTTCAGAAGCAGCTCACACCTAGTACTACTCAGATACTTGTGCGACTCACAAAGACAAAGGCTGTTCAGAAGCAGTGGCAATAACCATGCCTAAATCTATTCACATACCACAGAAGCAAACAGAATGATTTTCTTCCTTACATTTCTAAACCTGAAAAGTGCAGGTGATTCAGACAATTGAATACAATAATTTATTTCAATATCACAAGATAACTTTAAATTAGATCAAAATAATCAACTACTGACAACACTCAAAAGCCAATGAACAGCTCAAACTGACTTTAACTAATTTCACAAGTTTATCTTAATTAAAACAGCCAAAGGGAAAAAAATACCTCTCTTGGAGATGAATTTCTTAGCCAGCCCATTGTTTCTTCTCTGCTGAGCTACTGCTGCTGTTGTGCTGTGCTGATGTTCTGGAATAGTTGTTAGAATAACAGAACTTTTTATAGCATGGAACCATGATGACACCATTTTGGAACCTGATGTCATACTTGGGTATCTAGGGCAACATGCTTTGGTCATTGTGCCATAAACACATCACTGCTTAGCAATCACTTTTAGTGAAATAATCATGTGAAGTACTGTTTATTTAACTGTCATCATGTATCTATTTTATCACATATAATTACACTGCTCTATACACAGTGCTTCATTTAAAGCCCACAAATAGTGTATATTATTAAAAAACTGGTCATTAGCATTCAAAAATGTGCATGCTGATTGGTCAGCCCAACCAGCATGCCCGTTGTAAAATCGAGGACATACCAACAGAAAAAAGTCCAGTCACCTATACTTTCTTCTATTAATATATGCTACAGAGCTTTCCAGTTTTCTTAATTAAAAATAAATAAATAAATAAACTTTGAAATCTGAACATGCATGAGAGAGATGGGATAGAGAAAATACAAAGAAAATCAGGTATGTTATGTAAAACTAAAGAAACGTCCCAGATCATCCTTGTATTTTCTCTGTCTTGTCTCACTCATACATCTGAATGGTTCTGGATTTCAATTTTTTTTAATTAAAAAAAGCAGTAGAAATCTTCCTTGCTCCATTGCTTCCTTACAAAGCACTGATGTACTGAGTAAGCATGGGAATGTAAGTTCCACATGCATGTGTAGTACATCAAGAAAGCCCCGTGATATGGGTAGTTTTCAGTCGGTGATCCAAGTGTTCATTGAAATGCAGTTTCGGCAATGTCGTCTTGGTGTTAAGAAAGTTGGGTAAGTGGTATTTTGATCATTAGAAGTAGATATATACATATATATATATATATATATAGACGCTCATAAGTTGTCAATTAATGCACTGGTCAGCCTGGACTACTTTCTAAGTCAGTGTTAACGTGTTAAAAGGTGACTCTATTTCCACGTTTTGTAAGACACTACAAAGTCTGGAAGTAGAGTCACCTTTTATCACGTTAACACTGACTTAGAAAGTAGTCCAGGCTGACCAGTGCATTAATTGAATTACAAAGGGAGTGATTCAAAGATGTGGTGCACACTGCATCTGGCTTGGGCTGGGGGTTTCATTCCATATACTCTTGCACAGTTCACAGACAAAGGTGAGATACCATGAAGAAGCAGAAAATCAGGATATATTGATGGATTATAAAAGCACATGTAGAGTATATGCTTATCTGTCTGTCTGAGAATAACATATTACACAATAGCCTCTAACATAACATAACATATTACACAATAGCCTCTTATGCCACTGATGGTACTGCTATGAAGTTCAGGGCTGTGCCCTTATGTCAACAGAGAAGTACTCAGATACAAAAGTGGCACAGAGCATGAATACACAAACTGAGGCACATAACATTTCTACATTAAAAACACCCATATGTATGTTCAAGCCTGTGTGTGTGTGTGTGTGTGTGTGTGTGTGTGTGTGTGTGTGTGTGTGTGTGTGTGTGTGTGTGTGTGTGTGTGTGTGTGTCTCTGCGTATATATCTATAACTATGTATATAAATTCAAAGACATTCAGAATGCAGTATCACAACAGAAAAAATTTGAATTGTATAATTCACTACATGGTCAAAAAAGGATAAAAAAAAAAATAAAAAAGCATTTTCTACTATGGGAGCTGCCCCCTGCACTCCTGACATGGGGATGGTGCCGTATGCTCCTTGCTATGTATATGTATACCAATACTAAGGTTCTACTAGTTGTATTTATATCTATATCTATGTCTATGCCTATGTCTGTATCTATATCTATATTTATATCTATATTGATACCTCTCTCTCTCTCTCTCTCTCTATATATATATATATATATATATATATATATATATATATATAGGTTCATAGGTAGGTACTAGGCTATCTGCCTGAATGCATTTATAAGCCTAGCCAGAATGTGTTGGCTTTTGCCACCCACTTAGATTAGTTCCCTGTGCCTCTGTCCAGCAGAGCCACTGAAGTGATCCCCAGGGTAAACTTTCTGTTTCCCATCCACTCGTCAAGGTTTCTCTTGAAGAGTGTTAGCGAGGAGCTCTGCCTAATGTAGAATGGAATCTTGTTCCAAAGCATGGGAAGTCTCTGGGACAGGAATCTATCCCTCCAGCACGTCCTATGTATTGTTGTGGTGAGGTTTAGATCCCTAGACCGTGTGGCTCAAGGGGATAAAATTTTCTTTAGGTGGGGCATGTCCATCAATTTTTGGTTGGACATGGCCTTGTATGTCAGGCAGAGATCACCTCTAAGTAGGCGGTATGCAACCGAGTATAACTGTAGTTTCTTCAGTCGAGCTGCATAGAGCATCTGTTTGAGGCCAGTGATCTTCTTGGTGAGGTGTGGTCTTTCCAGCTGTTGCAGGTGTCTTGTAAGGTACATCCCAAATGGGGAGTTGTACTCTATGATGGGTCTGATGAGTAGAGGGGCACAATGACCTCTTCTAATCTGGATGCAAACCCTTTTGTGATTAGGTGGGCCACGTAGAAGGATTTTCTAACCACTTTGGCAATGTGATTATCAAAGGAGAGATTACTATCTACTTGGGTCCCTAGATCCCATATTATGTCTTCCATATTTAGGGGACTACTACCTATGTGGTAGTTTGTGGGTACTTTGTTTTTTCCTAAGGGGATGACTATGCACTTTTTGGCATTTAGCTTGAGGACATGACTTTGGCACCAGGTATCCGTCTCAGTGAGACTCTTTTGGAGGATGTCTGTGTCAGCCGGAGAGTCAATTATAGCCCCTAGTTTGCAGTTGTCTGCAAACTTGGTCAGCTATAGTCCTCCTGTGCTTGCCTGTACCTCTGAGAAGTATATGCCAAACAGGAGGGGTCCTAGGACTGAGCCCTGGGGAACTCCACTTTTAACTAGTTTAGAGTCGGACCTACCTCCCGCAACTCTCACCATGTGGGTTCTGTCCATGAGCCAGATAGCAATCCATCTTGTGATGTAGGGGATTATGTTCAGGCTGGTGAGCTTGTCTATAATACCAGAATGGGGAATGTATATATGGTGTTGAAGGCCTTTGCAAGGTCTAGGTAGTCTGTGTGTACCACCTTTCCCTCATCTATAGCCTTGGTAACTGTCTCAAAGAAGTCCACCAGGTTTAGGAGGCATGATCTGCCCTTAACAAAGCTGAACTGGGTAGGGTCCAGTGTTTGGAGGTTCCCAATGTCTCTGTTAATGAGTTCCATGATGATGCACTAAATAGCCTTGCAGACCAAGCTAATCAGGCTTATAGGGCGATAGTTCCTGGGGTCTGTTGTGGCTCCACCTTTGCAGAGTGGAATAACCATTTCTGTGTGCCACTCTATGGGTACGTAGCCTGTGGAGAGGCTGAGTTTGAACAGTGTGTTTAGGTGAGGGGTTAGTTCATCTTAGAGCTCATGTAGGACGCAGCCTGGGACACCAACTGGACCCATTGATGCTGTGTTTTTGGCTTTGGAGAGGGCTCTTTTAACCTGAGTGTATGTGATTTCAGGGGCTCTACATTCTTCTGGTATGGTTATGGGCCCTTTTGGGTCTGAGAGTGGGTGAAGTTTGCGCTGAACTTGTCTGCTAGAATTTTGGCATTATCGGTCGGCTCAGTATATTTTGTGCCATTCTGCACTAGCTCCGAGCAGATCAGAGCATTGCCACTTAGATTCTTGACATACCTAAAGAATGCCTTTTGGCTATCTTTGGAGTCCTTGGCAATTTTTCTTTCGAAGCTTGCTTGGAGGATTTTATGACGGATCGTAGTTTCTTCCCTTCTTGGGATTTTTCTCTTTTCTGTACTAGTTTCCTCTTTCTATTGTATAGCTTGTTAATGGCAGCTGTCCACCAGACTGGTTTCCTTTTCATGGAGGAGTGAGTCTTGGTTTTGCTTGGGATAGCACAATCCATGCATTCTTGTAGGTGCCTGTAGAATGCATTAGCAAAGGATTTTGCAGCTTGGACAGTGTTATCCTTTAGCATGGGGGCTTTGAAACTTTCCACCCTGGTCTTAAGTATCGTGAAGTTTGGTTTGGAAAAGTTTTTTCACGGTGGTTTCCCTGTCTGGGATTGGGGGCGGAATGTGGATATACAAAGTGATTTGTTTATGGTCAGATTTGACCAGCAAGGGTTGACCTCTGGTGTGGAACACGGGTCGCCCATGTTAGTGATGACCAGGTCCAATATGTTCTCACCTCTGGTGGGAGTCTTAACCAGTTGATCCAGGGCATTTGAGTTTATAAATTCTAGGAAATGTTGGGCAAGGGAGTTAGTACTTGAGTAGTGCTCCCAGTTAATGTTTGGGTAATTGAAATCACCCAATATTAGGGTGTTTGTTAGGACCTTTATGTTTCCCAGTGTTTCTAGAAACATGGAATGGGGGTCCTGGGACATGGAGGATGATCTGTAGCAAGCAACAGTTTGAATTATTTTGCCCATTGTTAGTTGCACGTGGATAATCTCTGAAGCATCATGCTGTGCCACTAACCTGGAGGTGTGGGTGTCCTTGATGAATATGGATATGTCCCCGCCTTTTGTATTTCGGTCCGGGTTCAGTGGCTGAAATGTATGGTATGAGTTGTAGCCTGGTAGTGCTGGGGTGCTCTCTGAAGCCTTAAACCAGGTTTCTGTTACTGCACATATATCGATTTTCTCCATACTGAGGAGTGCCTTGAGTGCGTGCATTTTGAGGTTTAGACTTCTGGCATTGATTAGCATTACCCTCAGCTTTTTGTTACCTGTGTTATTTATGGTGGTGGGTTTGTCTTTTGAGTCTTGGCTAAATAGGGGACTATGGGGGTGGCAAGAGCTTTGACCAGTATTCGAACGCCTAAGTGAGACAGGTGCAAGCCATCTCTAGGGAAACAGCATGGCTTGTCGAGCATGTCATCCCAGGTGGACAGACATTGGATCCCTTTTGAATGACACCAGAAACTTAGCCAATTGTTGAAATTGATCATTTTTTCTTTATACTGTGGTATCATTCTTGGTGAGGGCAGGATGCTACTCAGGGTCAGGGTCATACCAGCCTTGGCTACTTGGGAGGTACGGCTCAGGTCATTCACACCAACATGGACAATGACAGAGTTGTATTTGTGCTTGTTCTGGAGTGACCTGAGTGCTTGTGTTATGTGGCGGATGCTGGCACCCAACAAGCAGCTAACAGTAACCTTCTCCTTATTCAGCCTAGTGAGTGGGACATCAGTGTGCCTGACTATAGAGTCACCTATTACTAGTATGTTGGGTATGTTATTTTGCCTTAAGGGCTGTGATTGCATGGCATACTGGTTTTGTGATGTATGTGTTTCATGGTTTGTGTTGGGTGGTGGAGGTTGCTTGGATGTCTGCTTTGGAGGTCTCTGTTTCTGTTGCAGATTTTTATTTAGAGCCTCTGAGTATGTTTTCGTGTATTTATGTGTGTTTTTTGCCAGTGCTGGTTTCATAGGTCTATGTGAGACTGGTGGTGTGATGCAAGTAGTTCCCTTCTCCTCTTGACTGTCTGGTCCAGTCTTGGGTTGAGAGAGCTTAGCCTCCAGTTCGGCTGTATAATTGCATCTCTCACATGTATTAGTGTTTGGTGGTAGGAGGAGAGGGTTGTCTTTGTACATGAGGCAGTTGTAACATTGTCTCAAAATGCACAGATTCACCAGTTGGACTGGAGAGTACACCTGAAACTGCCCTTTGGACATGCCTGGATAGGTACAGTGAACTGTTTTACTGAATGGTTGGTAAGGTCGAATAGAGAGCCTTGTCCTTCTGTACAGTACAGGAGGGTCTAGTGCTAGGGTTTATAAGTGCTTGCTATGAGTTTTGAGCAAGTGCCGGGCTGAGAAATGAATGTCTTGAGTGCTTAAGTTGAAAGTTTGTCTAGCTTCAAGGGAAAAATTGAAGAGGATACTTTGTAAGGATGGAAGAGGAGACTTTGTAAGGATGTAGGTATATATATATATATATATATATATATATATATATATATATATATATATATATATATATATATATATATATATATATATTTATAGATAGATATAGATATATAGATATGAATTTAATAAAAATATATGTGATATCTCAGAACATTTCACTGAGCCCTAAATCATAAATTGCTCCTAAATTAATAATCCATCTCCTTTCTTTATTGTTTAAAATATCTTGTTTTTCCCACTTCTTTGTTACAGATGATGTAACCCCATCAATCTCAGTGAAACTTATCACATAAGTAGGATCATTGAGTTTGCATTTAAATAAACTACTATTGTCACAAGTGCATCTAATATTGTTTAAATGTAAGGATATTCTCTGTTTAAATGAACAAGAGGTTTGTCCTGCATAGAAAACAACACAGGAACAAACAACAACATACAATATTCATTCAGTGTCACAGGTAATCACAGTTAGATGTCATGCATTTTATAAGAATGTAACATTTTTTGACATTAACTATCACAGACCTAAAACTACAATGCCCACATGGAAAACAACCCTGAGGTTTAGAATCTGACAATTTTGTCATTTTTCTCTTTATATGGATTTTTAAAATCAGAGAAGTGAGAGCTAATATTTTTACATATCCTAACTGAAAACATACACCTATCCTGTATGACATTAGTATAAAAAGTATCACCAGACAAAATAGGTCAAAAATGATTAACAACGTATGTTCATCATATCATTGCCTGCTTTTATCCTGCATGGGATTCAACAACCCTCCAGCTTCCAGAGTTTCAGGGCACATTCCATGCACCCAAACATCCAGACAGCTCAACTCAAGCTGTGCAGACTAAAAATACATTTTTGTGCACCAATGCCTTCTGAACTTTCCTGTTGCTGAAAACAGCTCTCCTCTGTGGGCTATCAAAGGATCGGTGGTTGGTTTATGCTGTTACTTTGCTAGGCAGATAAGTTCCCTTTGGGGGAAAAAACTTCCACATTTTTTGTTTTATTGTACTTTTCTGATTTGGAAAGTTATTTTTAAGCTAGGACTCTGTGTTTTAATGGACTGTCATGAAACTGAACTGCATGAAACTGAACTGTACTTTTAAATGGGAATGCACTTTTTTCCTGTTAGTTTACAGTTGTTTACAGTAATTGAATTTTTTTTCTGTGAAGAAATCATATTTACTGTACTTTTTCAGGCTGGCAAAGTGTTCAAAAGTGCTTTTACTGTGTTTTTCATAGGAAAAAAATTACTTTTAAAGACATTACATTTGTACTGGGTTTTGGTCCTAGTTCTCCTCGAGAAAGAAGTACTATTCTTGGCTTGACCATGGAATAAACTACCAGTCCCATGGCCAGTCCTTCTTCTAGCCACAAACAGAAAAAGTTAAGCAAACTGTTGTCGTCACCACAGCAGGCTATAAATTTGCCTCAGCCACAGGTTGGCGACTCTGCTGTGGCCATAGCTTGTCCCTCAGGCTACTCATCTTTTAACCCACGTCTGTCTGCTGTAGCATCTACAGCCATAATGGACCAGGGATTAGCGAAGTCCTCTGCAGCTGTTGGGTCCCCTCAGTGGGCAAGAAAAAGCAACTTTTATTGGTTTGGAGAGGGAACAGGGAAGGCTTCCCTGTTCAGTCAGAATGTTGTACCCATTCCTGGTGAAGCTGCTGCTGCTGCTGCCATTATTAACATTGTTGGCCCCATTTTTTCCTATCAAAAAGAAACAGAAAACTAAACATGCATCTACTCCTCCTCAAATTTCTTCAGACAGGAGAAATTTACTGAGTCTGGCTCAAGGAAGGGACAGATATAACGTTTTCTCCTCAGTTTTCTGATTCAGACTCTGAGGAGAGCTCAGTTTCTTATTCTCCCTGTGACAGTCTCTCTCTGACATTATTTTCAGAATGAACCAATGTTTCAGGTGGAGAACAGTCTGGTACGGATGGGAAGATTATTGATAAGTGTAGTGAAAAAAGGGTATACTTCTGCAACTTTAATGTTACTGTTTCCACTGTACAGATGGTATCTCATTGTTTACAATGTGTGTATGACTCAGTTGATACTTCTTCCAGGGCCATGACACTCGTGCTGTTTTGACAAGGTTTGCCTGGCTGTGTTCTCAGAACCTCCTATATGATGTGGAAATGAGATTTTTAAAATCTCCTTTGTATAGAGATTTAGTTTTTGTATCCTGTGATGCAAGTGGTTATAAAAAAGTGTGATGAAAGAGGTAAGTTGATACAGGGAATCTGTAAGATTTTTCAGCTCTCCTTTTACAAATTTTCTAAAGGATTCTGTAAGCACTCATCAAATTTCAGCAAAAAAAAAAAAAAAAACACTTTCAGCAAAATGCTGGTAAACAAACATTTCAGAAGAGGCAAAGCAGTTCCAGAAAGAAATCAGGACCCCCCTAAACCAAGGACAGTCCAACAAGTCAAAATATCTAATGCCTATTTAAGGGAACTTGTCCCTACCACCTCAACTCTGGCAGCCCCTTTTCCCTTCCAGAAGGTTTGAACTTCTATTTTTCTCTTTGGCAATAGATAATTTCAGACAATGGGTCCTGAAGATCATTCATCAAGTCTACAGATAGCAGTGGAAGGAAAGCCCTCTGTTGCTAGCGTTAATTCCTCATCCAGCTCACTGGGCTTTTACTTCCCCCTGGTTTTCACCACACACTGTCCCAGGGAGTGATAGAACCAGTTCTTTCTTCCAAGGTTGGGAATGATTTTTATTCAAAAATGTTTATAGTGCCAAAAAGAAAATGCTTACACACCAATTCTGGATCTTTCTTTTCTAAATTGTTTGTGATAGTGTCCAAGTTCAAAATGTTGTCACTTCACAACCTGTTTCCTGGTAACACAATTTAAAATATACTTAACATCACATTCCCATTCATCCAGACTTCAGGCATTTCATAAGATTGTGCGTGTCTGGATCACGTTATCAGTTTTCACCCTTTCCCTTTGTACTATCCATTGCACCAAGAGGGCTCAAAAAGTGTCTAGCTCCAGTTATAGCTCATTGCAGTCTACAGGGTATGCATATTTGTCGATGTTTACACAACTTTATCTTTGCAAATTGTCAGGAATCCCTCAAATGGGTGAGAGATATCTTACACAAGTCAGGATTCGAAGAGAACATCCACAAGAATTTTTTTGACTCCTTCACACAGGATTGTGTTTCTGGGGTATCTGCTAGATACCTCATTTCAAAGAACTTTTTCCACATGAAAAAAATAGATCTATATCTAGATCTATTTCTAAGGTTTCCACTATGAGTTTGGTCTACATGAGAAAGATATGATAGTATCCAAAGTCTTTTAGTCCCTGTACTTTCATACTTTGTCTTTTAAAATCCTACTGTTGGAGTTTATCAGAAGAGAGATCACTTGGTAGCGACAGCAAATACCCCTAATTCTGGGAATTCCCTTCTCCCTCTCTGCTCCAAAGTAGTCAGTCACCAAAGACATATCAGACTTTGCTCTGGGAGCAGATTCTGAAGTGATGAAAGTGCAAGGTTTGTGGAACACCAAGGACAGATGCAAGCACATAAATTTAAAATAGCTGCTTGCCTTGATTAAATTACTCAACTCTCTGAATCATCTTTGGCCCATGGGATCCCTTCAAGTTGTTACAGATAATACCACAGCAATGCGGTACCTTTGTAAGCCAGAGTGAACCAGGCCATATCCCCCTTTGCAGACTACCCTTGTTATCCTGGGAATATACCTTTACAGCATAGTTTATGTCTACAGGCATCCTACACTCCATCAGAACAAAACTGTATGAAAGACAAGCTAAGCAGGGCAAGATTGGTTCTCAAGAATGGAAACTAGATCAGTGGGTCTTCCAAGATTTGAACCATCTTTAGGGAGCTGTTCAAGTAGCTCTCTCTGCCCACTCTATG
Source organism: Protopterus annectens (assembly GCF_019279795.1). NCBI lineage: Eukaryota > Metazoa > Chordata > Ceratodontiformes > Protopteridae > Protopterus > Protopterus annectens. Next base: position 847,195,888 of record NC_056727.1, on the reverse strand, counting down.
AACTAACAGCTGGCAAGATTCTGCTCCAGAACTCCATGTAAAAAAGCCTAGAAGACAGATGGCTTTTCTTTTCCTTGGACAAGAATATTCCTGTAGGCTTTTCCACCCTTTCCACTGAGATCAAGGATACTTCTGAAGATTCAGACAGAACCCCCCAAGATCACTGTAGTGATTCCCTTCATGCCTAAGTAGCAGTGGTTCTCCGTTCTTTTTTGGAAATAGCCAGAGGCAATTACCAAAAACATCCACAAAGAATGGATCTACTCACACAAGATCAGAGGTTTTTGATGCACCCCAACCCCAATCAACTTCAACTGACTGCCTAGGATCTTAATTCCCTTTTTACCTGTTTACTGAAGAAGTACAGCAGGTACTAATGGGGACAAGAAAGCCTGCTACTAGAAAATCATATATTAGGAAATGGAAAGGTTTTCTAGTTACTGCCAACAACATCACCAGCACCCGTTCAGGGCCATTTTTTCTCATCTGTTGCATTAGGCCACTGATCTTTTATTCTTTCATAGTACATGAACGATATCCTTACGGTTAGGGGTTGGCATAATCATTAAGATATGTGATAAGTGATTAAGCTTAAAATAGCCTCAAAGGGTAGTTTGCCTAGTAGTAATCTATGAATCTAGAATATCTGAATCTCCTTTTTATGAAAGTAAATTCCTGATTTCATAACAACCTCATCAAACCCTTACTTCTTTCTTTATTAATACTTAGACCTACATAACCAAACTGCTTTCTAACCACCTCAACAAACCCTTACCTTTTTCCTTAATATTTCTTAAACATAGATAGCCCAACCATCTTCTGCCTTAATGACTACTTCTAGTACCCATCTTATATTGCTAGTTATTAAAACAAAATCACTACATGAGACATAACTAATGGCATGTCAAATTCCTTTTATATCTTGTCCCTCAGTTTCTTCTCCACATCTTTTTGAATACTTTATCAACATCATATCCCACAATCCATATCTCCACAGATGTTTCCTTAATGTCAGAGGCCTCCATATCTTCAAAATGTCCTTGTTACCATTCTTTCACATCAAACTTTTTAGGCCTTCCCATGCTCTTTCAATTCATATTATATTTTCACAAATTTCTTCTGCACTTTTCACATTTTGTTATAAAACTTATAATCTCTTCCATTCAGTTTAGGTGCTTGCTGTATACTCTCTAATTATGTGATTATTTATTTTCTCAACATTTTGTTCTGTTCCTCTGGATTACTTTCCAAACTATTTTTACTGGTTCCCTATTAGTAACTCGAATGCTTACCTTATCGAATCCCTAAACGTCGACCTGTCCTTATCAAAATGCGAAAAGATCGAACATGCAGAAGATCGAAACTGGAAACGTTGAATCGTCATGGTTGGCCTTCTGTGGTATAGCTCCATAAGGTAAGTGTGCGATAGTTACGGACCTTAGGGTTAGGGTGCGGGTTAAGGTAAGTGCATGGATGGTAATGTATGTTAGATGTAGTGTAGGGTTTTGTTAAGTGTTTGTGTGTGGATTATTTAGTTTGTTTGGGTTTAGCTTTTTAAGGTAAGTGTGCGATAGTTACGGACCACAGGGTTAGGGTGCAGGATAAGTTAAGTGTATACTTGGTGGTATATGTAAGATTTAGTGTAGGGTTAGAAGTAGGGTTTAGTTTAGGGTTAGATGTAAGGTTTTGGTTAGTGTATGTATCTGGTTTATTTAGTTTGTTTGTGTAGGTAGTATCTAGCGGGCGGTGGGGTGGAACAAGTATGATAGTTCGATGTTTTAAATGTCATGGTTTAGGGCATTCGGTGTTTATGCGGTTTGATTGATTGATTAGTTCTGGTTTAAGCACTTGGGCTTCAGGCCAGTTATTTTACATTAAGAAGGTTCTTGGTCTGCACTCTTGTGGGAGGAGAGGCTGGAATCTGACCTTCTGAGCAGGGAATTTCTGGTTAAAAGCTTATAGTGCCTGCATATTTGAACTGTTTTTTACTGAAATTGGTACACATTGTTTGCTGTAGCATAGACTAGATCCAGGCCTGCTGAATCTAGCTTTGTTTGTATGCTTGTTGTTTGTTTGCTTGTTATTTCCCTGAAATGCTAATTCCAAATAAAACGCAGCTTTTCAGCGCTTCTGTGGATCCCTAGTGATATCTGCATTGCTTACTGTACTTATTTCCTTGTTTCAATTGAAAGAAAGTTACTGTTTGTCGTTTTTGCATTTAAGTTACCTGTAACACATTGCATTTAAGTTACCTGGCACTTGCTCACTAAGTCAGCACTAAAAAATTAAAATCACTACACCCTCACAAACTCCCCTTGAGTACCTTGTTCCCCATTAGCCATTTTTTTCAATTATAAAGGAATTCCCAATACTAATTCCCAATTCCAAAGGTCAGTTGTCAATCTCCTCTCCAGTCCAGCTGGTGAATCTGGGAATCTTGAAGCAATGTTACAACTGCCTCATGTACACAGACAACCCTCTCCTCTTCCCAACAAATTCCAACACATGTGAGAGATGCAACCATATAGCCAAACTGGAGGCTAAGCTCTCTCAACTCAGTACTGGCGTAACCAGTTAGGAGGAGAAGGAAATCACCCTCACTACAATTCCAGTCTCACATAGACCTACCACGACAGCAAACCAAACACATAAACACACAAAAACATACTCGGAGGCTCTAAACAAAAATCTGCCTAAGCAGCAGAGACCTCCAAAGCAGACACCCAAGTAACCGCTACCCCAAAACAAAACATGTGCAACACATAGCTCACAAAGCCAGTGTGCTGAACAGTCACAGCCCTTAAGGCTAAACAACACACCTGATACACTTGTAAAAGGTGACTCTATCGTCAGGCACACTGACGTCCCGCTCACCAGGCTGAACAAGGAGAAGGTCACGTTGAGTTGCCTGTCGGGCGCTAGGATCCGCCACATAACACACGCACTCAGGTCACTCCAAGGCAAGTACAAATATGACTCAGTCATTGTCCATGCTGGTGTAAATGACCTGAGATGTACCTCCCTGGACTACATGAAAAGAGACATAGAGGAGCTCTCTGAGCATGTAGCCCAGACCAGTATGACCCTGACCTTGAGTAGCATCTTACCCTCACCAAGAATGATGCCACAATATGAAGACAAGATGATCAATTTCAACAATTGGCTTAAGTATTGGTGTCATTCAAAGGGGATCCAATGCCTGTCAGCCTGGGATGACATGCTCGACAAGCCACGATGCTTCACTAGGGACGGCTTGCATCTGTCACCCCTGGGCTTTCGGATATTGGCAAAGGCTCTTGTTACCCCCATAGTGGCTTTTTTAGGCAAGGCTCAAAAGACAAACCCACCTCCATAGGTATCACAAGGGATAAGAAAATAAGAGTAATGCTACTCAACACTAGAAGTCTAAACCTCAAGATGCATGCACACGAAACTCTCCTTAGCATGGAGAACATCGATATCTGTGCAGTAACAGAAACCTGGTTCAAGGCTCCCGAGAGCACCCCAGCACTACCAGGTTATACCTCATACCATGCTTTTCGGCCCCAAAACTTGGACCGAACCACAGAAGGAGGGGGAGTATCAATATTCCTCAAAGATACCCACACCTCCAGGTTGGTGGCACAGCACGAAGCATCAGAGACTATCCATGTGCAACTAACAGTGGGTAAAACTGCCTTCCAGTTTGTAGCCTGCTACAGACCACCCTCCAAAACCCAGGAACCCCACTCAGCCTTCCTGAGAACACTGGAAAATATGAAGGTCTCTCCAAACACCATTATATTGGGCGACTTCAACTACCCAAACATAGACTGGGAGCATTACTCTAGCTCCAACACCCTAGCCCAAAGGTTCCTAGAATTTATAAACTCAAATGTTATGGAACAACTTGTTACCACTCCCACAAGAGGGGAAAACATACTGGACCTGATCATCACCAACATGGGGACTTTATGCTCCAGACAAGAAGTGTATCACTCACTGGTAAGATCAGACCATAAACTAATATCACTGGATATTCACATCCCGACCCCACCCCCTGCCCAGAAAACCACAGTGAAAAAATTCTCTAAAGCAAATTTCACACTCCTCAAAACTGAGGTGGAATCCTTCAAAGCCCCCAGGCCTGTGGAAAATACGGCCCAGACTGCAGAATCCTTTATAAATGCATTCTATGAACACCTTCAGGAATGCATGGATCATGGCATCCCAAATAAAACCAAGACCCAATCCTCCAAAGGCAGACGTCCTGTCTGGTGGACCCCAGCCATAAACAAACTATACAATAGAAGGAGGAAGCTACTACATGATAGAGCAAAATCCCAAAAAGGGAATGCATCTCTGATCAGTATTAGCAAAAAACTACGGGCACTCATAAAATCGTCTAAGGCCAGCTTCGAGAGAAAAATTGCACAGGACACTAAGGATAATCACAAGGCTTTCTTTACTTATGTTAGGAACCTGGGTGGGAATTCCCAGATATGCTCAGAATTAGTCCAAAATGACAAATAATACACCGAACCCACAGACATTGCCAACATCCTAGCTGACAGGTTCAGAGCAAACTCCCCCCCCCCCACCAAAAGGGCGAATATCTATCCCAGCAGAGTGCTGCCCCCCTGACATCTCAGATGATCAGGTAAGAGCCGCCCTCTCTAAAGCAAAAAATACAGCATCAATGGGACAAGATGGTGTCCTGTGCTGCGTCCTACAAGAACTCCAAGAAGAGCTAAACCCAAACATAAAACTACTGTTCAGTCTCAGCCTTACTAGAGGATATGTACCCAAAGAGTGGCGTACAGCAACACTGGTCCCTCTCCACAAAGGTGGTGCCTCAACAGATCCTGGAAACTATCGCCCCATAAGCCTGACTAGCTTGGTCTGCAAAGCTATGGAAAGGATCATCATGGACCTCATAAATAAAGATATTGGGGACCTACAGACACTGGATCCTACCCAGTTCGGCTTCGTTAAGGGCAGATCCTGCCTCTTAAACCTGGTCGATTTCTTTGAAACAGTCACCAAGGCCACAGCCTACCTGGACCTCGCAAAAGCCTTCGATACAATACCCCACTCGGGCATTATAGATAAGCTCACCAGCTTAAATATATACTCCTATGTCACTAGATGGGTTGCAAACTGGCTCAAGGACAGAACCCACATGGTTAGAATTGCTGGAGCCATGTCAGACTCCAAACCAGTTACAAGTGGCGTCCCACAAGGCTCAGTCCTGGGACCTCTCTTTTTCGGTATATATTTCTCGGAGGTACAGGCAAACACGGAAGGACTGTGGATGACCAAGTTCTCAGATGACTGCAAACTGGGTGCCATAATCGACTCTCCAGCCGACACAAGCATCCTCCAAAAGGGCCTCATAGAAACAGACAACTGGTGCCAGAGCCATGGCCTCAAGCTAAATGCCAAAAAGTGTATAGTCATCCCCTTTGGCAAAAACAAAGTGCCCACAAATTACCACATAGGTAGTAATCCATTAAGTACAGAAGAAGTAATTAGGGACCTGGGGACCCAAGTTGATATCAATCTTTCATTTGACAACCACGTGGCCAAAGTAGTTAGAAAAGCATTTTATATAGCCCAACTAATCATGAAGGGATTCACATCTAGATCAGGGGAGGTCATCGTGCCTCTTTACTCATCCCTCATCAGGCCCATAATTGAGTACAATGCCCCTTTTGGGATGTACCTTACCAGACACCTGCAGCAACTGGAAAGACCCCAAAAGTACCTCACCAAGAGGATCAAAGGGCTCAAACAGATGCCATATGCTGCCCGGTTAAAGAAACTCCAGCTCTACTCAGTGGCATACAGCCTGCTCAGAGGAAATCTGTGCCTGACGTATAAAGCCATGTCCAACCCAGAATTAATGGACATGCTGCACCTCAGAAAATCCAAATCCCATCGAGCTACGAGCTCGAGAGACTTGAACCTCAGCACTGAAATAAATAGGACATGCTGGAGGGACAGATTCATAACCCAGAGGCTCCCTTCACTCTGGAATAAATCCCAGTCCAGGTTAGGCAGAGTCCCTCATTGACTCTCTTCAAGAGGAATCTTGATGAGTGGATGGGAGATCATAGGTTTACCCTGGGTATCACTTCTGTGTCACTGTTAGACAGAGGCACGGTATACTAACCTCGAAAAAGGGCATAGCAAAATTAATTTAAAATAGGTGGCGAAAGCCAAACACACTCTGGCTAGGCTTATAAATACCCTAGGGCAGATAGCCTAGTATGACCCTATGAACCTATGATGAGGACGGGTCGACGTTTAGGGATTCGATAAGGTAAGCATTCGTGTCTCTAATATAGGCCTATTTTTACTTTCTCTATATTTTTCATACCTTTTGGCAATAAAGTGTGACACTTCCTCTTCTAACACCTCTTGCTTTTTATTACATTTCCTTCTCCTCTTCTACTTCTTCCATCACATTTTGTCTTCTGACAATCTTTCTTAAAAAGGGTAGTATTTCCTCTTTTGCTCATTATACCAGAAATTAATGTTTCCTTAATAAACTTTGTATTCTTTTGTTGTTGTTGTCTACATCATTCTTTCACTCTTCTTCTTCTATAGCATAACCATTATCTCTTCTCATAACTTATACTTCCTTTTCTCCCCAATAAAATAATTTCTATTTCCATATACAAGTTTTTAATCTTTTTTGTACTTAGATTAGATACATAAATCTTGTTGTTTCTTATTCTTTCCACAACATCTTTACTTCCTCCACAAAAGTTTTTATTATATTTATCCTCTTCATATTTTTAACCCTTTTTCTTGTCTATTCACATCTTTATTTACTCCTGTCCTTGCCCATATTCCCTCATGATCACTAAAGTCTGCTTGAGTCTGTCATCCCTTTACTTCTTCTAACACAAGTGAATGAATACATTATATAATCCGATGACATTCTCACATTAGTTCTTACATATGTAAAGCTTCTTTCTTTACTATCCCCGTTTATCCTGCCATTAACACTTCATTTAACTTCCTTATATCCTTTGTTATCCTTCCTTTTTGTTTCTTAGGTTCATAGGTTCATACTAGGCTATCTGCCCTAGGGCATTTAAAGCCTAGCCAGAGTGTGTTTGTCTTTCGCCACCCATTTTAAATTAATTTTGCTATGCCCTTTTTCGAGGTTAGTATACTGTGCCTCTGTCTAACAGTGACACAGAAGTGATACCTGGGGTAAACCTACGATCTCCCATCCACTCATCAAGATTCCTCTTGAAGAGAGTCAATGAGGGACTCTGCCTAACCTGGACTGGGATTTTTATTCCAGAGTGAAGGGAGCATCTGGGTTATGAATCTGTCCCTCCAGCAAGTCCTATTTATTTCAGAGCTGAGGTTCAAGTCTCTCAAGCGTGTAGCACAATGGGATTTGGATTTTCTGAGGTGCAGCATGTCCATTAATTCCGGGTTGGACATGGCTTTATATGTCAGGCACAGATCGCCTCTGAGCAGGCGTTATGCCACTGAGTAGAGCTGGAGTTTCTTTAACCGGGCAGCAAATGGCATCTGTTTGAGCCCTTTGATCCTCTTGGTGAGGTACTTTTGGGGTCTTTCCAGTTGCTGCAGGTGTCTGGTAAGGTACATCCCAAAAGGGGCATTGTACTCAATTATGGCCTGATGAGGGATGAGTAAAGAGGCACGATGACCTCCCCTGATCTAGATGTGAATCCCTTCATGATTAGGTGGGCTATATAAAATGTTTTTCTAACCACTTTGGCCACGTGGTTGTCAAATGAGAGATTGCTATCAACTTGGGTCCCCAGGTCCCTAATTACTTCTTCCGTACTTATTGGATTACCACCTATGTGGTAATTTGTGGGCACTTTGTTTTTGCCAAAGGGGATGACTATACACTTTTTGGCATTTAGCTTGAGGCCATGGCTCTGGCACCAGTTGTCTGTTTCTATGAGGCCCTTTTGGAGGATGCTTGTGTCGGCTGGAGAGTCTATTATGGCGCCTAGTTTGCAGTCTTCTGCGAACTTGGTCAGCAACAGTCCTTCCGTGTTGGCCTGTACCTCCGAGAAATATATACCGAAAAAGAGAGGTCCCAGGACTGAGCCTTGTGGGATGCCACTTGTAACTGGTTTGGAGTCTGACATGGCTCCAGCAATTCTAACCATGTGGGTTCTGTCCTTGAGCCAGTTTGCAACCCATCTAGTGACATAGGAGTTTATATTTAAGCTGGTGAGCTTATCTATAATGCCCGAGTGGGGTATTGTATCAAAGGCTTTTGCGAGGTCCAGGTAGGCTGTGTGGACCACCTTCCCCTCGTCAGTGGCCTTGGTGCCTGTTTCAATCAAATCAACCAGGCTTAAGAGGCAGGATCTGCCCTTAACAAAGCCGAACTGTGCAGGATCTAGTGTCTGTAGGTCCCCAATATCTTTATTTATGAGGTCCATGATGATCCTTTCCATAGCTTTGCAGACCAAGCTAGTCAGGCTTATGGGGTGATAGTTTCCAGGATCCGTTGAGGCACCACCTTTGTGGAGAGGGACCACTGTTGCTGTACATGACTCTTTTGGTACATATCCTGTAGTAAGGCTGAGATTGAACAGTAGTTTTATGTTTGGGTTTAGCTCTTCTTGGAGTTCATGTAGGACGCAGCCCGGGACACCATCTGGTCCCATTGATGCTGTGATTTTTGCTTTGGAAAGGGCGGCTCTTACCTGAGCATTTGAGATATCAGCGGGGCAGCACTCTGCTGGGATAGATATTTGCCCTTTTGGTAGGGAGGGGGGGAGAAGGTTGTGCTGAACCTGTCAGCTAGGATGTTGGCAATGTCTGTGTGTTTGGTGTATTTTTTGTCATTTTGGACTAATTCTGAGCATATCTGGGAATTCCCACCAAGGTTCTTAACATAACTAAAGAAAGCCTTGTGATTATCCTTAGTGTCCTGTGCAATTTTTCTCTCTAGGCTGGCCTTAGATGATTTTATGAGTGCCCGTAGTTTTTTGCTAATACTGATCAGAGATATCATATTCTTCATATGATAATTATAATATCCTGTCATAATTGTATCCATAGAAGTTAGTCTTATCTGGTTAAATAACTATTCCTTTGTTGAATATCTTTATATGCATATACCACAAAACTTAATGGTATCGCTTTGTTTCTGATATCTATCAGAAATATTCATTATTCGTTAACAATAAAATGATATAACACTGTTATAGATTCCTGTTTGCCCATCTTTCTTTTTTTTTTCTTCAAAAACATTACCTCTACTAAACAAATTATATCTATTTCTAGCTTTTTTCCTCAAGAATCTTAAATCTACTAAACAAATTAAATCAGTTACTAATCCATATCATTCACTAAACTATTTATATTAAGAGATACAGGACTTAAACTGTCCATACCTTTTCTCGTCCTTTAAAGTGTTTTCTTTCATCTTACTTTTTCTGTCTTTGACAAATGGAATTTCTTCCTTTAACAGTATGCCACATAATACTTTTTATCTCAACATACTCATAACTTTACTACTTGTCATATTTGTTTTGCATTAATAAAGCAAACCAGTTTTATATTTCCTCTTGTATCTTCCATTTTATCTTTTCTCTTTCTTGACATCTAACAAATCTTCTTCCCTGTTTAATTCACCCATTCCTTTTCAGCAAAACCTGAATATGTACTAACTAGCTGATGATGTAGTACATAACAAAACTTGAATATGTACTTATCATATATATAACAAAAATATCCTGCTATAGTCCAAAATGGGTTGATTTTCTGTAGGACAAGTTTATTTACCGCTTTCGGCTACGCTGTGCATAGCCGAAAGCGCTAAATAAACTTGTACTACAGAAAATCAACCCATTTTGGACTATAGCCTGGATATTTTTGTTTTATAAGTTGTTTTATTTTCTTCTGGGTGTTTTAGACTTTGGTTATGTACTTACCATATGTTGATGTAGTACACAGCTAAACTTGAATATGTACTTACCATACGATGGTGTAGTACATATATTGCCTGGAATATACTTACCTTCTGATGATGTAGGAAAAAGCATAGCTGGCGTGTTTATTTACCATCTGATGATGTTGGACATACCTTGTTCGGAATATATACTTACGATCTCATGGTGTCAGACACAGGTCACCTGGGAAATATGCATACCATGTGATGACGTCAGACATCAATTTTCTGGAATGAATGTGGGATGCTATCAAATGCTTTTTTCAAATCTATCCATGCCATACTTAGATTCTTCCACATTAAAATTTTTCATTATAGCTTTAACAACAAATGATCCTTTGTTCCATATTACTTTCTTTTGTTACTCTTTTGTTCAATTGCCATAACATTTTTTTTTCGAAATGATTAGAAACCAGAAATCAGTTCCAGTAAATAGACAGTACATCATCCGAAGGCAAGTTATTGGTCTATAGTTTTTTAGGATGGCTTGTTGGTTCACTCCTAAAGAGGAGTATCATTTTTCCTGTTGTTAACCAGGTTGGTATCTGTTCAGGATGCACATATGAGTAACCAATACTCAGGGCTTAATCTTTGTGTAAAGATGTTTACACTTTTAGCCAGAAGTTAGGGACTGCATCGGGGCCTGGGGTTTTCCAATTAGGAGCTTTTCTTGTTTTTGTTTCAGTTCCTCTGGTCATCACTTCATCTCATTTCATATCCTGTACATTGCTGTTTCTGTTACTTCTTCTATCCATTCAGCATCTTTGTTATGTTACACAGGGCCTTCGTAGATAGAAGAGATGTCTTTTTAAGTTCTTCAAGTCTTTTTGGTTTCTATTACCATGACAGGAATGGAACCCATTCCTAAGTCAAACTATGATTAAAGTTCATGAAATTAGTATTGTTTCAATCTTTGATGTCAGCCAAAAGTGGTCTTCCCTTCTATGATATATCAGGTGAATCAATGACTTTCCATTGAGTAGCTGGTGTTTTTCATTCATCCTAGTGGTCCTTATCTTCTTATCATCAGAAAGAGCCCTGTCTTTCAAATAAGATGGTAAAATAATATTCAGCTGAGAATGCCTGTGGTAGCTCTACTAGAACAAAAATTATTGATGTGTGGCTGGTGTTTATTGCCCCATGTGGCTGGTTATCATCCTTGTGCCATTTTGGCACATCTTCATTCAGCCATTGTTTTCCTCACCCCAGACCACGTTATTGAAGCAGAGATGCATAATGAGTGGTTATGCACTCTGAGGTGACGTCCTTCAGTTACAGTGTTAAAGTGAAGATTCCTGTGGCCAGAGTGGTGGCAGCTGATGCAGCACTCACATACACGTATATAGCTGTATTGCAAATCTCATCACTGTGGTCCTCTTTTTTCTAACATTGGAGACACATCCTCATCCCACTTGAGTTGTCCACATCCTTGTTCCATAGCAGTGTGTAGTGCAACATTGGATTACACAATAAAGTGAGGAGTGAGGTCCGATCTGACCAATCTGATGATAGAGCAGGTGAAGTGCATGTGTATCAGTTAGCTACTCGCACTCATCCCAAACTGGTGCTTGTCATCCTTAGCTCATCCAGATGAGCATTGTCATATCATCCCAGCACTTCTGCTCTTCATCCCATCCTAGTGTTGTGGACCAGTAGAAGGATGGCTGCTGTCTGACTGTGGTGCTACACATTAGATAAGATAGTATTCTGCTCTTCAATCTCTCCATAATGGTAGTAACTCTGGTGAAACATGCCAATGTATAGCTGGGGCTCATTGCTTTGTCCTCCTCATCTTTATCCAGTGTAGATGCACATCTTCATTTCCTGCTGTTGTTCTCATCCTTGCTGCATCTGTCTGTTGTAGAGTGGCATGCTGTGGGCTGCACTTCTCAAATACTCTCCTTTACATATGAGAAGAAGTCAGCTCTCATTTGACCATATTAATGGTAAGTTTAGTTAATTCCTCTTTACACCCTCATGATCCCTGCCTTTTTCCCTGCTTTTGCTTCAGAGAAGTAGAAGAGGGTTGTTTTACCCCTGAGGTGCTATTCCTCTGGATAAGATGTTAATGTGAGATCCTATGTGACCACATCAGGGGTACAAATGGTATAGTATACTAGTTTGCAGCTAGTGATGGATAGCTGGCCTTCACCCCATATTTTTTGGCTGCATCTTTATATGTTTTGGAGGCATATCCTCATCCCATCCAAAATCGTTCTGCACCATATGATGCGTGGCCTCTTCTCATTCTATTTTTCTGTTCTATATCTCATCCAGATGAGTGTCTTCATCCTATGTTGGTGTTCATCACCCACATTTCATTCTAGGGATTTAGGGCAGAATAAGGATAGCAGTCCTGAGGGGATGCCTTTTCAATAGGATGTTAAAATGAGGTTCCATCTGAACATGCTTGTAGTAATTCAAGTGGGGCCCACATTTGTCCATGTGTAGTTGTTCCTCCTAATTTCTCAGTTATACTCCCCTTCTTTGTGTCATTTGGATGCATATCATCACTCTGTACCCCTAGTCCTCACATTTATCCCAGCATAGTGTTCTACAGGCATCTATATCATATTATCATACGATGCAAATAGCGAACACTATTTCATCGTACCGATAATATTGAAACAACAAAATATCGAACAAACAGAACAGCAAATTTTTTCCCCAGGGAAAAAATTTGCTGCTCTGTAAAAAAAATAAATAAACTTAAACACAAATTTAAGTGGGGGGATTCGCCCCCACACCCCCCATACTTAAATATGCCAACTCTGAGATCGCACCATAGTGGAGGAAATGACAAAGTCCCGAAGACGGCCCACCAAATTATTTCCCTGGGAAAAGAATTGATATTCCGTGACTTCGCTATTTTGCCATTTCGACAGTATCAGATCGACTAAAAATCATTTGCTATTTAGTCCATTCTATAGCATCATATAGACCATTCTACAGCAGCATAAGAAAACCACGACTCTCTCGAGGAAAGAAGCTGCACTTCGAGATACTATAAAAGCTGTACTATGATCTTCTCTAATAACACTGAGAGTACCTCAGGAGAAGCACAACACTATGTGTCTGGTGCTCCTTACCCCAAGATGGTGTTATTCATCCATCTCCAGTGAGGACACTCATTCTGTATCTCATTCTGGTGACTTTCCTTCTTATCTTATCCTTCTATACCTCAGTATGGGTGGTGCTGTATTTGTCATGTGGCCAATTTCACGTAGGATGCAAATCTAAGTTCTCATCTGACCATATCGCTAGTAGACGAGGTTAACATCAAAGTCGTCATTGTGTAGGTAGCACTCTTCTTCCTGTCCTGGAGCTGCTTATTCTTTTTCATTTCATATACAGTACAGAAGCATGGGGGGGGGCCGTTCTTTTTCCATTGTAAAAGATGTTAAACAGATGTCTCCTCTGACCACACTTGTGGTTGGTGAGGAAGAACTGGTCACTCTGTAGGTGGTGCTCATCCTATCCTTATAGTCTTGGCCTTCATGCAGTATGGAGACTTATCTTTATAGTTTTTTGTTCTGTTCATGCAATCTTTCAGCACCTCATCCCATCTTGCATCTGGTCTTCCTTTTTTTTCCTAGTTTTCTCTGTGGGGTGATACATTCCTAAGTTGCTTTTCTCCTGACAATGTTAAACTGAGGTTGATTCTAACAACAGTGGTTGTATCTCGAGTGGAACATCTGCCACTGTGTGGTAGGTGATCCTCTAGTCCCAGTACTCCTCATCCACGTTACATCAAGATGTGTGTCCTTATGCTGTCCTCATGGTCCTCATTTTTGACTATCCAATCACTACAAAGAATAAATTGAGATGTTTTGTTTATTTATTTATTGATATGTTAACTTGATAAGTGCATTGGTCCTTGGGTCCTTTTCAATACTAACTTCGGCAAATGACAGTAAAACAGCAATAAAAATAATAAGATAAAAAGTACAATATGATGTAATGAAAGTGTTCATTAATGAAAAGATGCACTGTTTTGTATGTTTTGTTAGTTGAATAAGTACAAATTGAAAATAGTTTAACAATGCTACAAGAGATATGAAGATATTAACATAAAGGGCGGCAGACTGAAAGGAAGTCTAAATTCCTGCTGTTATTTCACTTACTTCTGATTGGCTGAAATGAAATTTTAAGATATTGGGTTAAAAAACAGATTAGCCTTTATCTGCAAATGCATCAAATATTTACCTTGTTTGCAAACAATGTCCTTCAGATAAGGCATTAAATCAAGGCTCCATCTGTCTGACCTAATGATACCTCACTTGGAAGTAGAGGATCCCATGGCACTTATTGAAAAGAGTAGTGGTGCTGTATTAAAATCAAACAATCTTATATGATATTACTAAGAAAAACATGAATTACAATTAGCATTAAAATCTTACAAACTTCGTCAAACTAAATTCAAATTATTGAAATAACCTACATCAATACGTGAAGATGCTCATTTGTTTTTCTCTTTCACTTATTTTATCCCCAAGACTGAATGCCATAACTAATATCCAGCTTTTCTAATAATCTCCACTGCATCCCATGTTTTATTAAATAATAATTAGTTCATTCTAACTTGCCAGATCTGAAAGACAATTGCTATATGTAATTTATATTTCTAGTCCTATGTATTTCTTTCATATCCTATGTAGTATGCCTAAAAAATATTTTCCATTCTTACCACCCTAACTTATCCATAAAATTATCTTTCTTCATATATTCCACAACGTCATTACTTTTGGAGCTCCAAAACATTTACAATTCGTCATTTGCATTGTATTTTATACAATTTCTATTCACCCTTCACAGGCTATTATTCAATATCAGTCTCTTCATAAAGATTTGCTTCTCTTCCCTTTTTTAAATCTTTTTTCTTCTTTCCACAATAGCTACTTTAATTTATATATTCACGTCCCTCCATGGTTCAATATAATAATGTTCTTCCATAATCATTTCATACCACACCTTACTTTTTGGTCTACCTCCTCTATTTTTACTTTCTACTCCCTCATTTCTTCCATTCTGCAACTTCTCCTTTCACCTTTTTTCCTTTTTGCAGTCTCTCATTTCCTCCCAATATTCCTGATATTTTATATTTAACAATATTGTTAATAATTCTTTACTGTCATACCTCATAGTTTTCAGATTCCATTGTGGATAAAATTACTAAAATACCACATTTTTTTAAGTTCAAACAATATGTCCATTCAAACAATATGTCCAGCTTATTATACATAATACTTCTCTTCATAGGGTTAACGTCATCTCCCATATAACAAATGAAAACTATCTGTAATAAGTTTCTCTAACTCTACTGGAAATGCTGCCACTGACACTAAATAACTCAATTTCCATGGAACAGTTGTATTTATCAAGAAAGCCTTGTTTTCAAAGTTTAATACAAAAACCTTCCCTCATTTACTCATCTGTTGTTTCAGGCCACTGTTCTTTTATTCGTTCATAGTCCATGAAAACTATCACTAGGGTTAGGGGTTGGCATAATCATTAAGTTGTTTATTTTACAAACACAAGGTATAGGGTTTGATTCTCAAATGTGATAAGTGATTAAGCTTAAAATAGCCTCCAACGGCAATTTGCCTAGCAGTAACCTGTGAGTCTAGAATATCTCAGTCTCCTTTCTATTAAAGTAAAATCCTGATTTCATAACAAGCTCATCAAAGCCTTACTTCTTTCTTTATTAATACTTAGACCTACATAACCAAACTGCATTCTTATCCACCTCAACAAACCCTTACATTTTTCCTTATTAATACTTAAACCTAGATAGCCCAACCTTCTTCTGTCTTAATGACTACTTCTGGTACCCATCTTATATTGCTAGTTATTAAAACAAAATCACCACATGAGACATAACTGGCATTTCAATTTTCCCTTAGATCTGTATTTCTTCTTATTCAGTCCTTTACTCACATTTCTAACTTCTGTATTCATTAATAATGCAAACAAAATACTACTTATAGACACAATTGTCCAACCCTAATTTGTCATTTTGTTATTCTAATCCCATCCATTCATTTAACTTTTTCTTATAAACTGATTTTATTAATTTCATAATCTGCTTTTCCATTGCATGTACCTACAGGATGTCCCCCAACTTGTTCTCTAAATCTTTTTGATTGCTTTATCTGCATCACACCCCACAATCCAAATGTCCCCAGAGTTTTCCTTAATGTCACATGCATCTATATCTTCAAAATGTCCTTGTTACCTTTCTTTCAAATCAGTCTTTTTAGGCCTTCCCATGTTCTTTCAATTCATATATTTTCACAAATATCCTCTTGTGCTCTTTTCACATTTTGTTATAAAACGTATAATATTTACCATTCAGTCTAAGTGCTTATTTCAGCATACTCTCTAATTCTGTGATTATTTCTTTTATCAACACTTTGTTCTCTTCCTCTGGTAAATATTACTTTCCAAACTATTTTTCTTTGTCGATATTTTTCATACATTTTGGCAATAAAGCTTGTCACTTCCTGTTCTAACACCTCCTGCTTTTTATTACATTTCCTTCCGACCTACTTCTTCCAACATCACATTTTGTCTTCTGACAGTCTTTCCTAAAAAGGGTAATATTTCCTCTTTTGCTCCTTATACCAGATATTAATGTTTCCTTAATAAACTTTGTATTCTTTTGTTGTTGTTGTCCACATCATTCTTTCACTCTTCTTAAATTATTTTCATTATTGATCTATAGCATAACCATCATCTCTTCTGATAGCTTATACTTCCTTTTCTCCCTAACAAAATAATTTCTATTTCAATATACAAGTTTTTAATCTTTTTTGTACTTAGATTAGATACATAAATCTTGTTGTTTCTTGTTTTCCACAACATATTTAGTTCCTCCACAAAAGCTTTTATTATATTTATCCTCTTCAAATTTTTAACCCTTTTCCTTCTCTAATCACATATTTATTTACTCCTATCCTTGCCCAAATTCCCTCATGATCATTAAAGTCTGCTTGAGTCTGTCATCCCTTTACTTCTTCTAACACAAGTGAATGAATACATTATATAATCTGATGACATTCTCACATTAGTTCTTACATATGCAAAGCTTCTTTCTTTCCTTTCCCCGTTTATCCTGCCATTAACACTTCATTTAACTTACTTATATCCTCTGTTATCTTTCCTTTTTGTTTCTTCATACTATAATTATAATATCCTGCCATAATTGTATCCATAGAAGTTAGTATTATGTGTGATTTTATCTGGTTAAATAACTATTCCTTTGTTTAATGTCTATATATGCATATACTACAATAACTAACAATATCGCTTTGTTTCTGATATCTATCAGAAATATTCATCATTCTTTAGCAATAAAATGATATAACACTGTTACAGATTCCTGTCTGCACAAAACCACTATTCTCAAACAACTTTTCACCCCAAAGTTCCACACAATATTCCTGCCTAAAATGTCTTTCTTTTTTATTTCCTCAAAAATCTTACCTCTACTAAACAAATCTTTTTTTTCCTCAAGAAGCTTACATCTACTAAACAAATTAAATCAGTTCCTAACTTATATTGTTCACTAAACTATTTATATTAAGAGATACAAGACTTAAACTATCCATACCTTTTCTTGTCCTTTAAAGTGTTTTCTTTCATCTTACTTTTTCTGTCTTTGACAAAGGGAATTTCTTCTTTATCTATTTGCCACTTAATACTTTTTCTCTCAACATGACATAACTTTACAACTTGTCATATTTGTTTTGCATTAATAAAGCAAACCAGTTTTGTATTTCCCCTTGTATCTCCCATTTTATCTTTTCTCCTTTTTGACATCTAACATATCTTCTTCCCTGTTTAATTCACACATTCTTTTTCTGCAAAAACTTGAATATGTACTTACCATATGATGAGGTAGTACATACATTACCTGGAATAAATACTTACCATCTGCTGATGTAGTACATAGCAAAACTCGAATGTATACTTACCATCTGATGATGTAGGAAATAGCATAGCTGGCCTGTTTATTTACCATCTGATGATCTTGGACATACCTTCTTCAGAATATATACTTAGTATCTCATGCTGTGAGACATAGCTCACCCTCGAGATATGCATACCATCTGGTGATGTCGGACATCAATTTGCTGGAATCAGTACCAACCATCTGACTATGTCAGACATAGCACAGCTGGAATATAGAATTAACATTTTTTGATGTATGACAAAGCGAAGCTGGAATACATACTTACTATCTGATGATATAAGACATAGCACAGATGGAATATATACTTACCTTCTGGTGATGTAGCACATACTTTAGTTTAAATATATACTTACTAGCTGGAATATAAATATACTATCTGATCATGTAGGACATAGCATAACTGGAATACATACTTACCGTCTGATGATGTCGGACATAGAAAAACTGGAATATGTACTTACAATCTGATGGTGTAAGACATAGCTAAGCTGTATGTTATACTAAACATTTGGTGATGCTGGGCATCGCTTACCTGGAATATATAATTGTCATCAGAAGATGTTGGACATATTTTTGCTGGAATACATACCATCTGATGATGTCGGACATAGCAAAATGGGAATATGTATTTAACATTTGATGATGTAGCATATAGCGTAGCTGAATATACACTTACCATATGATGACATTGGGTGCAACTCAGCTGGAATATTTATTTACATTGTTAAGATATTGGTCATAGAGCAGCTGGAATATATAATTGCCATCTGATGATGTAAGACATAGCTAAACTTGAATATGTACTTACCATCTGATAACATAGGTCATTGTTTAGCTGGAATGCAAGCTTAGCATAGAATGACATTCAGCACAGCTCAGCTGCAGTATATACTTACCATATGATGATGTCCCATATAGCAGCTGGAAGAAATGCTTACCATCAGATGATGTAGTTTACAGTTTAAATGAAATATATACTTACCATCTGAAGACGAAAGACATAACTTACCTGGAATATGTACTTACCATCTGATGATAATGGCCAGAGCACAGTTGAAATAAATACTTCCCATCTGATGATGTATGACATAGCTTAGCTGTAATAATTATTAAAGGGGTCTATATTGCAACGTCGAACTAAAACAAGTTTGAAGATTGTAATATCAAACCCTAAAGTCCGAAAGTTGAAAATAGTGAAGCCACAGCACATCGACTTTTTTCCCAGGGAAAAAATTGTCGGGCCATTTTCGGGGCTTTGCTATTTCTTCCACTGTGGTGTGATTTTGGAGTTGGTATATTTAAGTAGGGGGGTGTGAGGGGCACAGCCACCCCCCCCACCACGTCAGAGGGTGTGGCAGGCACTTTAGTTTAACTTTAAGGTTAAGTTTTTTTTGGTTTTTTTTTATCATGGGACATATCTGATATTGTAGGAAATACTCTACCTAGAATATTTACTTGACATTTGATGAAGCTGGAAATACCATACCTGAAATATTTAGTTACCATCAGATGATGTCGATGGAAACTGTACTTACCATCTAACAAAATCAGACATAGCACTGCTCGAATATAGATTTGCCATTTCATCATGTAGGACATAACTTACCTTGAATATATAGTTTCTATCTGCTGATATTGGTCATAGTACAGCTGAAATATATACTTACCCTCTACTGATATAGCACATAGTTTAGCTGGAATATACACTGTCCATCCAATGATGTTAGCTGTAGCACAGCTGGAATATATATTTACTACCTGACGATGTCAGACAAAGAACAGTTGGAATCTACATTTATCATCTCATGATGCAGGACATCACTTAGATAAAATTCATACTTACTATCTGAAGATGGAGGATACAGCTTAGCTGGAACATATATGTACCATTGGATGATGTAAGACATAGAATAGCTGGAAGAAATTCAAACCATCTGATTAAGTAGGAAATACCATAGCTGAATATATATTTACCATATGATGATGTTTGCAGCTCAGCTGGAATATGTATTTACCTTGTGATGATATTAGTCATAGAGCGGTTAGAATATATGCTTATCATCTGATGATGTAAGACATAACAAAGCTGGAATATATACTTACCACCTTATGATGCTGGACATGGGAAACTCGAATATGTACTTACCATCTGATGATATAGCACATAGGTTAGCTGGAAGGTTTATTTACCATCTGATGGTGTTGGACATACCTTACTCGGAATGTATACTTACTATCTCATGCTGTCAGAGATAGCTCACCTGGTAAATATACATACCATCTGAAGATATCAGTCATCAGTTTGTTGAAATCAATACCTACCATCTGATGATGTCAGACATAGCAAAGCTGTAATACAGAATTAACATTTTTTGATGTAGGACAAAGCTGTGCTGGAATACATACTTACTATCTGATGATATAGGACATAGCACAGATAGAATATATACTTACCTTCTGGTAATGTAGCACATACTTTAACTTGAATATATACTTACCAGCTGGAATATAAATATACCATCTGATGATGTCGGACATAGCAACACTGGAATATGTGCTTATCATCTTATTATGTTGGACATAGCAAAACTGGAATATATGCTTAACACCTCATGATGTTGGACATAGCAAAACTGGAATATGTACTTACCATCTGATGAAATCGGCCATAGCACAGCTGGAATACACCCTTCCTTTTTGATGATGTTGTCACAGCTCACCTGGAATCTATACTTAACTGATGACATTGGAAATAGTACAGCTGGAATATATACTTTACCACTGATGATGTTTGTCATAGCCTAGATGAAAAATATACTATCCATTTTCTGATGTCTGACATAGCACAACTGGAATATTTACTTACCATATGTCAGGATCCTGGAGAATGGTCCTTACAAAGCCTGGCCTAGAACTAAAGAAGGTCTCAAGCTTGTAATTCCTTGTAAAAGTATGTATAGAGGGCCAAGCTGCTGCTTCTAAAAAACTTTTAGAATCCAACCCTCTCCAAAAAGCCATAGATGAAGCCAAATCCATGGTAGAGTGGGCTATAACCCTGCCTGGACCTGTTTTTTTTGTGGTGGGTATAACAAAAAGTAATAGCTTTAGACAACCATTTGAAAATAGTCTGTTTTGACACAGGTTACCCTTTCTTTTTACCTTCACAAGAAGTGAACAATTGATCCAAAGGTCTGTAAAATTTTGTTCTGTCAAGTAGTATTGTATTGTCTGTGGACATTAAAGGTATGGAGTATCCTTTCTCCCTCATTTTTAGGTTTAGGAATGAAAGCAATAGATGTCTAGTTTAGCTTAAAGAATAACCAGATACCACTTTAAGCATAAAGGAAGGATTAGTTCTTAAAGAAACCCTTTCAATGTGGAAAATTACATACGACTGACTGACTCTGAGAGCTTGCAACTCAAATACTGTTCTTGCAGAGGGCAAAGCAATCAGTAACATTTCCATTTTAATAACCTCAAGTCAGACAGATGAGCAGGTTCAAAAGAATCAAGTGTTAACTTCTCTAAGACAAAATTAAGATCCCAAGGAGGAGACACCAGTTTTTCTGGAGGTCTCTTACTCAAAACCCGTTTCAAAAACATTTTGACATAAAAATGCATTGAAAGTGGACTATCCATGAGCAGACATGCTGAAATGGCCATTAAATGAACTTCGATGGTGGAATAAGAAGCCCAAAGCATAATAACTCACACAAATATGGCATAATTAGGGAAATACTAGCCCTGAATGGTTGCTGATTATGTTGTTGGTGCCAACTAGAAAACACTTTCCTTTGATAATATATGATTTTCTAATAGCAGGCTTTCTTGTCTCCATTAGTACCTGGTGCACATCCTCAGGAAGCAGGTGCCTAAAGAGAATTAAAATCCTATCATCCAGGTAGTCATTTGAAGTCGATTAAGGTCAAGGTGTATCAAACTCCCCTGATTTTGTGCAAGCAGATCCACTCTGTGAGGAAGCTTGTGGTAATTGCCCCTGGTTATTTCCAAAAGAAGGGAGAACCACTGTTACCTAAGCCAGAAAGGAGTTACCACAATAATCTTGTGGGATCCCTTCTGAATCTTCAGATATGTCCTGGTTATCAGTGGAAAGGATTGAAAATAATTCAGGAATATTGCTGTCCAAGAAAAACAAAAGGCATCTATCTTCCAGGCCTTCTTGCATGGAATCCTGGTGCAGAATTTTGACAGATGATTGCTCATAGAGGAGTCAAACAGGTCTACTTGAGGAACTCCACACAATGGATCAAATTTTGGAAAATCCCCTGATCTATTTTCCATTTGTGATGGTCTGCCTTTGTACTGTTCAGCTTGTCTGCCACATAGTTTTGCTCTTATAGGATGGAGGATGACTGTAGAGTGAAACTGTGCTGTGAAGATCTATCCCAAGCTATCATGGCTAGTCTGCAAAGGTGATAAGACCTGCATCTCCATTGTTTGTTGACAAACCGCATGACTGTAGTATTGTCTGTAACAAATTGAAGTGATCCAGGGGTAAAGGAAGATTCAGTGAGTTGAGTGCCTTGGTCAGAGTAAGTATCTCTTTCATATTTATGCTCTTGTTTCTGTCCTTGGTGTTCCAAACAAGCTGGAGTTTCTAACTCTTCTGAAACTGTTCTGCAGGCAATGTCCAAGGTGTCTGTGGTGACTAACTGCTTTGGGAAGGGGAGAGAAGGGGAGTCCTAGATTTAGGGAAATTTGATGTTGTGACCAAGTGATTTCTCTTCTGACAAACCTCAGATCTGGAATTTGAAAAGATAATGAGTGTTAGTGCTGGGACCAAAGAGACTTCAGGTGCCATTGTATCTTTCTCATGTGGAGTCTTTCAAAAGGAATCATGGGAAAAAGAAATGCCATGAGACCCAACATCTTGAGACATTCCCTTACAGTGATTAAAGGTTGAGTTGAAAATCCTAGAAATACAACAAGGTACAGATCTACTTTTTCCAGTAGAAGAAAGGCTCTTTGAAATGAGGTGTCTAGTAGATACCCCAAGATCACAATCCTGTGTGAAGGGGTCAGAAAAAGACTTGTGGGTGTTCTCTTTGAAACCCAGCTTATTTAAGAGATCTCTCACCCAATAGAGAGAGATTCTTGACACTTTGGAAAAGAATCTGCAAAGATAAGCAAGCCATCTAAATATAGAAAAATGTGACAACAGTGCTTCCTTCTCCCTGTCTCTTTTTCTTCTCATCATTCTATCCTGATTCACATACACATCCCATTCCAGTGTACCCCATCCTTCTTATATGCTAGATACATACCCCAACATTGTGCATTATGTACTGCAGAGATACTCACATTTCTAGAAGGTGGTAAAGTGATGTCCAGTCTGACCAAACTGAAACAAGGACTGCTGGAAGACATACTTCTCAGGTGCTACTGGTGCTCCTAATCCTTCTGCTGTTCCTCCTCATACTCTTTGTTTAGATTTGTCTTACTACCCTGGTGCTGCACATCCTTACTGCCTCTAGATGAGCCTTGTTGTTATTATCCACTCCTTCCTGCAGCATCCTATGCATGTAGAGCTGAATAGCAAGTGATCTGCACTGCAGAAATCCCACCTAATCACATTGCGCTTATTCAGGTAAAAATATACACTTTTCATTATTTAAATCGCATTCAGTGACCTATAATTGTGCACTACATCCTCATAATTCATGGATGAAAAGTGCAGTCCAAGCATTCGACTTCTTATTCTTTTCCCTTCCCAGTGCTGTAGAGCTCATAGTAGAGGTTCTGCTCTGTGGAGGCACTGGCCTTCATATGGGATGATATACGAAAATGTAACCTTGCCATATTTGTTGTAGTTCAGGTAAGACATTTACATACTGAACTAACAGTGTATTGCTGATGTTTTATGTGACATCCAGGTGGTCCTGATATTTTCAATTTGTGAGCAACTGTGTGTCAGTGAAGAAGATACAGGTAGATCGATCCAGACAATACAGGTGACATCTTAGCCAAAACCCACTTACGTCTAGTAGGTGATTGTCATCTCTTCCTCTTCATCTTTATGATGATGTCATCCAGATGCTGGTCCTCCTGACATCACTATTCTGTTCATTTATGTTCCATCCTAGTGTAGATGAGCTGTGCGGGACTGATATAATCCAGATGTGCAGACATTAATATAAAATCCTAAACTGGGGCCACTCAAGTCATTGCTGTGGTAACTAATGTGGAACAGAGAGTTTCCAGTGTGTGTAGCTCATGGTCTCCACCTTACACTCTTGCTGCTCATATTTGACCCATCCTGATATGTAACCTTATGTCACCCTGTAGCTCTATGCCCTTCTTCCAGCCTAGTTTTTAAAATGGGAAACTGAGAGGTACTGCATCCCACTGATGGTGCATCCAGGGTATGATGTTATACCGAGGTTTTATATGATGATGACTATGATGTCACAGTTACACAAAAATGAGAAAATGGTGACTCACAGCTCCTACTGCTCATTATACCATCCTGTAGCCGCATACTCTTGTAGCAGAATATAATTTTAGTTTCAATGAGCACAAAATTAATATTTTGTGAAGTCACTCCCCCTCAAACTATTTAGATTTTTTTCCCTTGCCACCATATTCCACAGAGCCACAGTAGTGAGTGCCCATCACCCATCCAGTCTAGCTTGTAGTTTTAAGATTAATAACTCTCCCCTTAGATTTCTAAAGCTTGACTAACCTTCTTTTATATCTTTCTAGCCACTTAGTACACAAAGCAATCCTTAGATCATTAACCTATTGTTTTGTCTTACTTTTAAAATTTGCAACATCTTGGACTAGTCTACTAATCAATGGAGAGTCTACATTCTGTTTCTCAGTAATAATCTTGGGAATGATTCTTCTGTTTTGATCCTGAAGGAGAAGAGGCAGAGGGACATTACTTACTAGATTTACTAGAGATTACTGATCCCTTGAAAGCCTGATAACTGCTTCTTAGGAGCCTGCTTGGGATTACTTCTACTGTTTTGCTCTGGTTCTATATGAGTACACCGAAAGATCAGAACAGCGAATGTATGTACATCGACACATTTACGTCGATGTACATACAGAGCGAAACACCTATACAGTGAAAACTGGAACGCCGAACGTGTTCCATAGCTAGCAGCATGATGGTGGGGATAAGGAAATATATCCTTTTCCCCACTGTAGTGCGGTCTCGGAGTTGGTATATTTAAGTAGGGGGTGTGGGGCATGCAGGGGGGCTTGCCCCCCTGCAAAAGCTAATAAATGTAATATTTTAGTTTAGATTTTACTTACCTGTGTGGCTCATTATGATCATGAAACACGTTCGATGTTCTGGTTTTCGCTGTTTAGGTGTTTCGCTCAGTATGTACATCGACGTAAGTGTGTCGATGTACATACATTCGCAGTTTTGATCTTTCGGTGTAGTCATATAGACCCTTTGCTCCTGATGAAAGAAAGAACAGAGGGTCATTTATTCCTGACTGTCTCTAACTGAGCAGTGTGTGTGGTGGGGGATTCTTTCCTGATCGGTCTGGTTGCTATCCAGGGCATCTACTAGGAGAAAGCTACAACAACCCTGCAGACGTCTGCATCATCTGGGAATAGACTGCTTATCACCAAAAAGACTGAGGTATTAGTGCTACTGTTTTGCTTCTGGAGAGACAAAAACCAAAGGGCATTGATTCTCTGCTGTGTGAAGCTGTGGTAATACCAGTACTACTAGTAGCCAGGTAGTAACCAATAGGTGAACCACCACTTCCATCATTCCTGACCAACCAAATTCTGTCTTTTCAATAAGTTCTGCTAGACTAGCTACTGTCTAACCTAACTTAAGTTTCTCCCCAAATACTTCATCCACAAGTAATCATGGCCTACTATAGTAGTTTCCCTCCAACTTTCATGTACTACACAAGCCCCAGTTTTCACCTTCTGCCAACATGCCTCATTTGTCTGCTCTCACCTCATCTGTGGCCAGTCTGATTCCATTAAGTATAACAAGACAACATAGCCATTGTTGCATGCTTACAGTAGGTTCACTACTTCTACATCTCAAAGGGACAGCCTGTAAAAGATGCACATATTTAAGAAACATAGAGGCAGTCCTCTCCCATCAGCCTATATCAGTAAGCATCAAACCTCCACAGCAACCCATCAGTCACAGGGCAATACTAGACCAATAACATATGCCAAAGCCCCTGTAACTCACTGTAAAATACCTCAGTCTCTTGTGCACAAAAGCCATGAAACTTACCCAGGAGTCATCAGGAATGCAGGCCTAATCGAATGCAAAACAGGTGGAAGCTGACTAGTGTTATAAGGATCTGCAGCACTTTCTGGAAATAACACCAAAAAAGGATATTACCTTCATGCTGCTCTAGCTGGTATTCAGAGTACAACTAGGCTGGTTTGATCTTGGAGTAAGAAATGAAGTGGTGCATATACTTGTACAATTCTGCCAAGATAATTCACTTGTCATAGCAAACACTTTCAACACCCTTTGAGATGGCTTTATACACGGATGACTCCAGATGGTCAACAGTGAAATCATATTGACCGTATGGTTTGCTGTCTGAGATGGAAGAGCTTCATACAGTCAACAAAAACATTATTTGCAGCAGACTTTCTCTGACTATCATCTTCCTTTACAAAGCTTAAAATTAAATTAAAACAAGAAAAGTATGGCCAGGCCAACTACATATGCATTCAGAAATATTCCAAGTGAATATATAATAGCGGTGAAAAACAGATTTAAGGTATCAGATCTTGCAGACAGAGCACCTTAAGTGCTTGGATAGATGTTGAACATATTTCCAGCAAGTGGCAAAAAAATGAACTCCAACTCTTGTATTCGTATATAAAGCTAGCCTATTTTCCTACAGACTCCAAATCATCTGCTGTCATAAAGACGTCTAAGCAGAACAGAAGCTGCTTCACAACTCAGTTATCTCAATCATCTCTTTTCCTCTGTTTTTGTCCTGCCTTTGTTTTTCTTTATGCCCCAGTCTTGGATCTCTCAATTTTCCTTTGTTGTTATACTACATTTTGCATCTATTTGTATAATCTGTCTATAAATATATATATATATATATGTGTATATATATATATATATATATATATATATATATATATATATATATATATATATATATATATATATATATATATATATATATGTGTGTATATTTATTTTTATATATATATATATATATATATCTTAATTATACATAGTATGTATATATGCATGTTTTAACACAGCTAGGGTTTCTGTCTCAAATTTATCATTAGCTTGCTAAACACATACCAGACAAGTGACAAATTGAAGGTCTAATTTCCTATGACTTAGAGATGCTCTACTCAGGGACAAATGAACAACTCTGCTGATTCTCTTTCTGAGAAAGTTTAGTAACTCTTTCAGAAACAGCTCACACCTAGTACTAGTCAGATACTTGTGCAACTCACAAAGACAAAGGCTGTTCAGAAGCAGTGGCAATAACCATACCTAAATCTATTCACAAACCACAGAAGCAAATAGAATGATTTTCTTCCTTGCATTTCTAAAACTGAAAAGTGCAGGTGATTCAGATGATTGAATACAATAATTTATTTCAATATCACAAGATAACTTTAAATTAGATCAAAATAATCAACTACTGACAATACTCAAAAGCCAATGAACAGCTCAAACTGACTTTAACTAATTTCACAAGTTTATCTTAATTAAAACAGCCAAAGGGAAAAAAATACCTCTCTTGGAGATGAATTTCTTAGCCAGCCCATTGTTTCTTCCCTTTTTTTCTCTGACCTACTGCTGCTGTTGTGCTGTGCTGATGTTCTGGAATAGTTGGTAGAATAACATAACCTTTTATAGCATGGAACATGATGACACCATTTTGGAAACCTGATGTCATAATTTGGTATCTAGGGCAACATGCTTTGGTCATTGTGACAAACAATCACTGCTTAGCAATCAATTTTAGTGAAAAAATCAAGTGAAGTACTGTTTATTTAATTGTCATCATGTATCTATTTTATCACATATAATTACACTGCTCTATACACAGTAGTTCATTTAAAGCCCACAAATAGTGTATATTATTAAAAAACTGGTCATTAGCATTCAAAAATGTGCATGCTGATTGGTCAGCCCAACCAGCATGCCCGTTGTAAAATCGAGGACATACCAACAGAAAAAAGTCCAGTCACCTATACTTTCTTCTATTAATATATGCTACAGAGCTTTCCAGTTTTCTTAATTAAAAAAAAAAAATTGAAATAAACTTTGAAGTCTGAACATGCATGAGAGAGATGGGATAGAGAAAATACAAAGAAAATCAGGTACGTTATGTAAAACTAAAGAAACGTCCCATATCATCCTTGTATTTTCTCTGTCTTGTCTCACTCATACATCTGAATGGTTCTGGATTTCAATTTTTTTAATTAAAAAAAGCAGTAGAAATTTTCCTTTCTCCATTCCTTCCTTTACAAAGCACTGATGTACTGAGTAAGCATGGGAATGTAAGTTCCACATGCATGTGTAGTACATCAAGAAAGTCCCGTGATACTGGTAGTTTTCAGTCGGTGATCCAAGTGTTCATTGAAATGCAGTTTCGGCAATGTCGTCTTGGTGTTAAGAAAGTTGGGTAAATGGTATTTTGATCATTAGAAGTAGATATATACATATATATATATATATATATATATATATATATATATATATATATATATATATATATATATATATATATATAGATGCTCATAAGTTAAGTCAATTAATGCACTGGTCAGCCTGGACTACTTTCTAAGTCAGTGTTAACATCTTAAAAGGTGACTCTATTTCCACGTTTTGCAAGACACTACAAAGTCTGGAAGTAGAGTCACCTTTTATCACGTTAACACTGACTTAGAAAGTAGTCCAGGCTGACCAGTGCATTAATTGAATTACAAAGGGAGTGATTCAAAGATGTGGTGCACACTGCATCTGGCTTGGACTGGGGGTTTCATTCCATATACTCTTGCATAGTTCACAGACAAAGGTGAGATACCATGAAGAAGCAGAAAATCAGGATATATTGATGGATTATAAAAGCACATGTAGAGTATATGCTTATCTTTCTGTCTGAGAATAACATATTACACAATAGCATCTAACATAACATAACATATTACACAATAGCCTCTTATGCCACTGATGGTACTGCTATGAAGTTCAGGGCTGTGCCCTTATGTCAACAGAGAAGTACTCAGATACAAAAGTGGCACAGAGCATGAATACACAAACTGAGGCACATAACATTTCTACGTTAAAAACACCCATATGTGTGTACAAGCCTAAAATGTGCGTGTGTGTGTGTGTGTGTGTGTGTGTGTGTGTGTGTGTGTGTGTGTGTGTGTGTGTGTGTGTGTGTGTGTGTGTGTGTGTGTGTGTGTGTGTGTGTGTCTCTGCGTATATATCTATAACTATGTACATAAATTCAAAGACATTCCCCCGGATTTACGAATCCTCCGTGTAAGACTTAATAAGTCTTACTCGGAGGCTGCAGTTGAACGGTTTGACGTCAGCGTGCCATGAATATTCATGAGGGCACGCTAACTCAACCGTAACTCTTAAATTGACTGAGTATGAAAGCAGTGGGCATGTCCGACTGCCGAGCAGTCTAAATGTCCACGCCCCTGTAAGTGTAATAAAAGCAAAATGTCAACACACAAGAGCGAGTTCGCTCAAATGTACTTGCACCCAACACCACACTCCCTGACACTGTAAACCACCATCACAGTTATAAAAAGTAAAATATTTATTTATTTTTTTTAAATCCACGATATAGCTGCCCGTATTTGCTCATGTGTGCGCAAGTGTGCCCATTGCTTAGCTATAGTTAGCAATTCCGACATGGAAGAGCATAAGAAAGAATGTTTATGCAAATCACACCAAATTGCAATAGCGTAATTGTAGAGCATATGCACAAAGAGGAGGCATTCACGTTTCGAGTCCCACCAATTCCCTTCTTATTTATGTTTTAAATCAGTATTTGAAATAATACCAGACATATATGATTAAAATATTATTAAAAGCAGTGAAATGGCCAATGTATCAGTGAACAAAATATATATTTTTAAAGGATCCAGATATATAATAGCCTGCCGTTAAGCAGCGCTTTACCCAGCTAAACAGAGGTGCCCATAGTTTAATAGCGCTTTACCCAGTAAACAGAGGTGCCCATAGTTTAATAACGCTTTACCCAGCTATACAGAGTTGCCCATAGTTTAATAGCGCTTTACCCAGTGCAATAGAGTTGCCCAAAGTTTAAAAGCGCTTTACCGAGCGCAATGTGTTTGCGCGGACGTGCGCGCCGTGCCAACCAGGGCACCATAGGGCACCGGGGAGCAACATAGAGCTAAGTTGCTTAAACGCAGCCACACCCCCTAGCCTGTCTAAACAGTATTAAAATAAAAGAATGACAAGGTTTGAACCCAGGAGCCTGTGCATCATAATCAAAGTAGAGAACCACTAAGCCATGACAGCTTAGAAGATGCAGCCACTATTAGCATACATATACTTAGAAATCGTAGATTAACCATTACTAAGCAGGTCTGCAGTCAGCTTAGAATTCTCAAAAATGGCCAATCACAAAAAAGTGCGGGAAATGCGGCATATTTAAGCCCCATAGGTGGGAATACTCGCCATAACTGATTGTAGCTCACATTTGCAGTCAGAATGGCAGGTGCAGGAGAGGGTTCATGCTTCCAAGCGCAACGTTGGGGCATCGAGGAGTCCAAATACATGGTTTGGCTCCTTGTCCACCATCACGAGTCAAGACTCCTGCTGGGCTAGTTCCAAGGGATGGAGTACAAGGCAGAGGCTTGGAACCGGTTAGCTCGTGACCTCACCAGTGCCACAGGTGCTCCTCGAACTGGTGAGCAGGTCCGTCACCACCATGCAGACCTGAAGAGACGAAAGCAGGACCGCCTGAACCAGTGGATACAGGAGGTCTGTGGGATGCGGGATGCCTCACAACTAAGTATGTAGCCATGGAATGCAGTATGTAAGAATTGATAATGGAGTATGTATAATGGATAGGTATGTCTCAATAACCCCTCATTTACTTTACAGCTGCAGGTGACCGTGCTATGAATCAGCAAGCCTATGCTGATAGGCTGCTAAGGCTGCACCACCAGGCAGGTTAGTGATTATTCTGCATGTATTGTTATATAAAATATGGGAGAGAGCATGAAAGAAAGTGTTGTAGTCCAATGAAACTGCCATAACATTGCCTGAATAAGTCCTCTGCATGTACTGTCAGATAAAAACGTCAGAGAGGCAGAAAAAGAGTGTAGTAACCCATTAAGAAAGGTAACATATGTCTGGAATAATATCTCTGCAGGCACTGTCATATAACATAACTGAGTGAGCCTGAAAAAAGATTGTTCTAACCTATTAATAAAGGTATAATATGTCTTGAACATGTCTGCCATATACACCATTAAAACAAATAAAGGAGTGAGCCTGTGGAAAAGTGTGTAATGTCATTAATAAAGGTCTAAAACCCAGAGTGTGTCTGTGTCACAGAGTCTGAAATGTTGTTGTACCCTTGCATTATACAAACAGTACTGTTTGAAAAGGTGCTGGCAACCCAGAGTTGTGCAGTCCCATATAAAGTGGGTGATGGAAGTGCTAGTAGCTGTGAAACATATATACAGTCCACAACAGTCAGTTACTGGCTGGCATGAATAAGTAAATCTGGCACACATGTAGCATGTTATTTTTTCACCAAAAATGTGAGTGTGTGTCAAGAAATGCAGGGTTCTGTATAAATCGAAGTGAAAATGTCATGTGTAGATATGTAGATAAAGAAATATAAATGCAATCAAGAAATATGTAGCAGTAACATCTGCATCCTGGACAGTTAGTATGTCAGATATAGGTCAGGCATATATTGAACTAGCCAAACCCATTACACAACCTAATGTATGGTGGCAAGTGTAATTATACATGTAGGGGATATACACTTGCAGTCACTAGGAATGTAGTGTAGATGAAAAGGTCATTAAAAGATGTTAACCAAGGTTTTTTCTACACCCTACTGTAGGTGCATAAACCATGCAATTCCACACCTCAATGGGTATGCGTAATCTTAAATATTTGTTGGGACATATGTCCTATTGTTCTATCAATATTTGCATTCACGTTGATGCATGTGCCCTGTTTAAACACCACAATCATGGTGGCCTGTTGCTACCAAACATCCCTGCATGCTGTTGGAATAACCACTGTGGTTCAATATATGCATGAGTTATGCTTGCTGTTCAACTGTTGTACCCTTGGTGTGTTGGGTTAATGGGAATATTATTGCACGCTGTTACAACTAATCTGGAATGCTGCTTTGCTTATGTTGTAATTAAACACACCTAATCACAGAACGTATGGGAAGGCCGGTCCCAGCAGACCCATCTGTCCCACCTCAGCCGGAGAGTGCACCTTCCTCCAGCAGGTCTGGTGCCCAGCCCAGGCTCTCCTCCTCCATTGGTCCTGTGCCACCTTTGGATGGAAGCACTGCAAGGGATGGGGCTCGTCCCCCCCATGCAAGCGTGGGTGGAGAAGGGCCACCTGTCACCCTTTGAAGGGTCCGGACTGTGGTGCGTAGGGAGATCCAGCGTACAGTCGCTGATCCCCTATGCCAGCTTGAGGCGAGAGTGGCGCGTCTCTTGGGTAAGCCTGCCCATCCTACTCAGCCCCCAGCACAGCCACCCTTGGGGCTGTGAAGGTGCAGTGGTGACTGCCCATGGGTGGGGATCTCAGTTCCACTGTTACCATCTGTGGGCTCATGGGCTTGCGATTTCCAAACAACCTTCCCCATTAATTGTGTTCACCCACCCCATGTGTCAAATTCCGCCCCTGTATGCATCTTGTTTGTCTTGTCTGTTTACCTCCCCAACCTACCTCCCCGAATATACCTACATACCCTACCTCACATTCCACTCTCACCTGAAAAAAAAAAAAAAAGGGCAATCTGTTCCCACAAAAAAATTACGCCCCATACATAGCTGCCCATTTCACACACATGTCTGCTGGACATGTAAACTGGTAATTATAATTGGCAGTACAACATATTCTATTGTCCTCACCCCCTTCTCTCAGGAGTGGAAGGTTGCAAATTTCACACCAAATTACGAACATACACACAGCTGTTGCTGGTAAAGAAATGGGCAGCTATGGGCCTTCCCTACACCCTTCCTGCACATCCCAGCTGGTTTCCCTACTGTCTTTCCCTCTTTGTGCCCCCTTTTTCACCACTTTCCTATCTCCCCATTTTCTTTTCTTTTAAAGAAATTAGCGCAGGGGTTAGCGGGAGTAAGCACTTTTAAGCAGTAGTAAGTGGGTTTAAGCAAGTGTGCGCATGTGTGCGCTTAGCTAAGCATCGTGCAAACCTGCGCAAACCTGCTTACAACTGCTTAAAAGTGCCTTAGTCACTCTGTATGACAGGGCCCGTGTATTGCTCAGCAGCAAAATAAAACACACCTGTCAGTCTCGAACCCCAGACCTTGGGCTCACCAGTCTGCATGAAGTACCACTACACCACAGCAGATATACAATAATGTGGTGCTGAAAGAAATATAT